>NC_057813.1:637924145-637952336 GCF_018294505.1 Triticum aestivum
ACTAAAGACCCCCCCTTTAGTACCGGTTGGAGCCACCAACCGGTGCTAAAGGTGGTGGCCTTTAGTACGGGTTGGTGGCTCCAACCGGTACTAAAGACCCCCCTTTAGTACCGGTTGAAGTCACCAACCGGTACTAAAGGTGGTGCGCTGCCACCCGCAGTGCACAATAGTTAGTCCCACCTCGCTAGTTGAGAGGAGCTCGCACCGGTTTATAAGCCCCGCCGCGGCTACCGTGTCAAGCTCCTCTCTAAGCAGGCCTTTGTGGGTCTATTGCAAGTCTTCTACCCTGTGGGGCCTACTGAGCCGTACGGGCCTGCATCCTGGCCCAACTAGAGATTGGGTTTCTAGTCGTATGTAGGCCGTGCCAGCCCAGTAGGCGGGCTGTTTTTGCTTTATTTCAAGAAAAAAATCCTTACCAACTGGGACTAAAGGTCCCCCAGACCACGGCGCGCCTCGTGCCACGTGGTGGGCCTTTGGTCACGGTTCGTGTTGAACCGGGACTAAAGGGGGGGGGGGCTTTAGTCCCCACTCTTTAGTGCCGGTTCCAGAACCGGTACTAAAGGTCCTTACGAACCGGTACTAAAAGTCGTTTTTTCTACTAGTCCAGCGTCTCCATAGCAGGCCCCTGATCCGGGCCTCTAGGTTTGTTGGTCGTCCGCCTAGTCTGTCTCAGGAAAACAATTTGCGTTCATTGATCACAAAGTTTTTGTGGCTAATGCCTTACAAAAGGATGGGACGGTTTGAATTTTAGGACCCTATGGGTGATACTTTACCTCTCCGTGATAGTCTCAAGTTGAGCTCTCGTGAGATTGAAATGTTTCATAATAAAGATTCACTAAAGTGGATGGTAACTATTGATTGCGTATTTACTCAAATCTCTTTGTAGACATTTAGTTGTGACAGGCAGTGGATTCCCACAAAATGCAAAAGATTATAATTCCACCAAAAAATAAAGTTTTTCTTTGGTTGATGATTAAAAATAGTATCTTAAGTCTTAGCTAGACACAACCAAGAAAGGAGTCAAAAGGCAACAAAATTTGTGTGTTCTCTGGTCATGATGACAACATTGAGCATCACTTATTTTGATGTTTTTGTTGCTAGGCTGGTTTGGAGCCTTTTTACGTGTGCTTTCAATATAAGATCTACATAGATAGCTTAAATGTGTTTCTTGGTAGCAAGCTTGAAAGTTTCCAAAATGAATGGTACTGGTTGGTGTTGCTCCTATATTGGACTATTTGAAGATGTAAAATGACATAGTATTCGAGAGAAAGATGTTCATTGATCCAGTTGTAGTAATCAAATTGATTTGTCGTTCGATCATAACTTGAGCAAATTTGCAGATGAAGGAGGAAATTCCTTGAATCAAATAGGCCTTGAAATTTTTGTGAATAAAAGAGACTTTTATCTTTTTCCGTGAGGTATGTTTACATGCTAGGCCACACTTGTTTGTAAACATATGTTTGGTCCAACCCACCCAAAAAACATTTGTTTTTACAAGGTATGTTCTTTTAACCTTTTTTTAACATCTTCATTCCCCTATTGCAAGACAACCAGGGCAAAACCTTTTGGTCCTGGGATCGCCGCGAGCGATCCCATGGATTTGCTTCCCCACTATCTACCGCTTCGACAACCAGTGGTGTGGAAGGGAGTCATGGTGTTGGGGAACGTTGCAGAAAATAAAAAAAATTACCTTTCACCAAGATCAATCTATGAGTTCATCTAGCAACGAGAGAGAGGAGTGCGTCTACATACCCTTGTAGACCACGAGCGGAAGCGTTCAAGAGAACGGGGTTGAGGGAGTCGTACTCGTCGTGATCCAAATCACCGATGATCCTAGTGCTGAACGGACAACACCTTCGCGTTCAACACACATACGGTTGGGGAAGATGTCTCCTCCTTCTTGATCCAGCAAGGGGGAAGGAGAGGTTGATGGAGATCTAGCAGCACGACGGCGTGGTGGTGGATGCAGCAGCAATCTCGGCAGGGCTTCGCCAAGCTTCTACGAGAGGGAGAGGTGTAGCAAAGGGAGAGGGAGGTGCCAAGAGCATGGGTACGGCTGCCCTCCCTCCCCCCTGTTTATATAGGGCCCCTAGGGGGGCGCCGGCCCTAGGAGATGCAATCTCCAAGGGGGGTGGCGGCCAGGGGGGAAACTTGCCCCCCAAGCCAGGTGGAGGCGCCCCCACCCCTAGGGTTTCCAACCCTAGGCGCAGGGGGGCCAAGGGGGGGCGCACCAGCCCACCAGGGGCTGGTTCCCCTCTCACTTCAGCCCATGGGGCCCTCCGGGATGGGTGGCCCCACCCGATGGACCCCCGGGACCCTTCCAGTGGTCCCGGTACAATACCGGTGACCCCCGAAACTTTCCCGATGGCCGAAACCTGACTTCCTATATATAATTCTTTACCTCCAGACAATTCCAGAACTCCTCGTGACGTCCAGGATCTCATCCGGGACTCCGAACAACTTTCGGGTTAATACATACTCATATCTCTACAACCCTAGCGTCACTGAACCTTAAGTGTGTAGACCCTACGGGTTCGGGAGACATGCAGACATGACCGAGACGACTCTCCGGTCAATAACCAACAGCGGGATCTGGATACCCATGTTGGCTCCCACATGCTCCTCGATGATCTCATCAGATGAACCATGATATCGAGGATTCAAGCAACCTCGTATACAATTCCCTTTGTCAATCGTTACGTTACTTGCCCGAGATTCGATCGTTGGTATCCCAATACCTCGTTCAATCTTGTTACTGGCAAGTCACTTTACTCGTATCGTAATGCATGATCCTGTGACCAAACACTTGGTCACTTTGAGCTCATTATGATGATGCATTACCGAGTGGGCCCAGAGATACCTCTTCGTCATACGGAGTGACAAATCCCAGTCTCGATCCATGTCAACCCAACAGACACTTTCGGGGATACCCGTAGTATACCTTTATAGTCACCCAGTTACGTTGTGACATTTGGTACACCCAAAGCACTCCTACGGTATCTGGGAGTTACACAATCTCATGGTCTAAGGAAAAGATACTTGACATTGGAAAAGCTCTAGCAAACGAACTACACGATCTTGTGCTATGCTTAGGATTGGGTCTTGTCCATCACATCATTCTCCTAATGATGTGATCCCGTTATCAACGACATCCAATGTCCATAATCAGGAAACCATGACTATCTGTTGATCAACGAGCTAGTCAACTAGAGGCTCACTAGGGACATGTTGTGGTCTATGTATTTCACACATGTATTGCGATTTCCGGATAACACAATTATAGCATGAATAACAGACAATTATCATGAACAAGGAAATATAATAATAATCTTTTATTATTGCCTCTAGGGAATATTTCCAACAGTCTCCCACTTGCACTAGAGTCAATAATCTAGTTACATTGTGATGAATCGAACACCCATAGAGTTCTGGTGTTGATCATATTTTGCTCGCGGAAGAGGTTTAGTCAACGGATCTGCGACATTCAGATCCGTATGCACTTTGCAAATATCTATGTCTCCATCTTGAACATTTTCACGGATGGAGTTGAAACGACGCTTGATGTCCCTGGTCTTCTTGTGAAACCTGGGCTCCTTGGCAAGGGCAATAGCTCCAGTGTTGTCACAGAAGAGAGTGATCGGCCCCGACGCATTGGGTATGACTCCTAGGTCGATGATGAAGTCCTTCATCCATATTGCTTCATGCGCTGCCTCCGAGGCTGCCATGTACTCCACTTCACATGTAGATCCCGCCACGACGCTCTGCTTGCAACTGCACCAGCTTACTGCCCCACCATTCAACATATACACGTATCCGGTTTGTGACTTAGAGTCATCCAGATCTGTGTCGAAGCTAGCATCGACGTAACCCTTTACTACAAGCTCTTCGTCACCTCCATAAACAAGAAACATATCCATAGTCCTCTTCAGGTACTTCAGGATATTCTTGACCGATGTCCAGTGTTCCTTGCCGGGATTACTTTGGTACTTGCCTATCAAACTTATGGCAAGGCTTACATCAGGTCTGGTACACACCATGGCATACATAATAGACCCTATGGCTGAGGCATAGGGGATGACACTCATCTCTTCTATATCTTCTGCCGTGGTCGGGCATTGAGCCGAGCTCAATCTCACACCTTGCAATACAGGCAAGAACCCTTTCTTGGACTGATTCATATTGAATTTCTTCAATATCTTATCAAGGTATGTGCTTTGTGAAAGACCTATGAGGCGTCTCGATCTATCCCTATAGATCTTGATGCCTAATATGTAAGCAGCTTCTCCAAGGTCCTTCATTGAAAAACACTTGTTCAAATAGGCCTTAATGCTGTCCAAAAGTTCTATATCATTTCCCATCAAAAGTATGTCATCTACATATAATATGAAAAATGCTACAGAGCTCCCACTCACTTTCTTGTAAACGCAGGCTTCTCCATAAGTCTGCATAAACCCAAACACTTTGATCATCTCATCAAAGCGAATGTTCCAACTCCGAGATGCTTGCACCAGCCCATAAATGGATCGCTGGAGCTTGCATACCTTGTTAGCATTTTCGGGATCGACAAAACCTTCCGGCTGCATCATATACAGTTCTTCCTTAAGGTAGCCGTTAAGGAATGCCATTTTGACGTCCATTTGCCATATCTCATAATCATAGTATGCGGCAATTGCTAACATGATTCGGACGGACTTCAGCTTCGCTACAGGAGAGAAAGTCTCATCGTAGTCAACCCCTTGAACTTGTCGATAACCCTTAGCAACAAGTCGAGCTTTATAGATCGTAACATTACCATCCGCGTCCTTCTTCTTCTTAAAAATCCATTTGTTTTCTATCGCTCGCCGATCATCGGGCAAGTCTGTCAAAGTCCATACTTTGTTTTCATACATGGATCTGATGTCTACTACACAACCTTCTTCTTGTAGACGTTGTTGAGCCTGCAAGTGCACAGGTTTGTAGGACAGTAGCAAATTTCCCTCAAGTGGATGACCTAAGGTTTATCAATCCGTAGGAGGCGTAGGATGAAGATGGTCTCTCTCAAACAACCCTGCAACCAAATAACAAAGAGTCTCTTGTGTCCCCAACACACCCAATACAATGGTAAATTGTATAGGTGCACTAGTTCGGCGAAGAGATGGTGATACAAGTGCAAAATAGATAGTAGATATAGGTTTTTGTAATCTGAAATAATAAAAACAGCAAGGTAACAAGTGGTAAAAGTGAGCATAAACGGTATTGCAATGATAGGAAACAAGGCCTAGGGTTCATACTTTCACTAGTGCAAATTCTCTCAACAATAATAACATAGATAGATCATATAACAAGCCCTCAACATGCAACAAAGAGTCACTCCAAAGACACTAATAGCGGAGAACAAACATAGAGATTATGGTTGGGTAGAAACCACCTCAAAGTTATCCTTTCTGTTCTATCTATTCAAGAGTTCGTAGTAAAATAACATAAAGCTATTCTTTCCGCTCAATCCATCATAGAGTTCATACTAGAATAACACCTTAAGACACAAATCAACCAAAACCCTAATGTCACCTAGATACTCCATTGTCACCTCAAGTATCCGTGGGCATGATTATACGATATGCGTCATACAATCTCAGATTCATCCAACCAACATAAAAGTACTTCAAAGAGTGCGCCAAAGCTACTACCGGAGAGTCAAGAACTTGTGCCAACCCCTATGCATAGGTTCCCAATGTCACGAAACCCGCAAGTTGATCACCAAAACATACATCAAGTGGATCACAAGACATACATCAAGTGTTCTCATAAAGACTCAATCCGATAAGATAACTTCAAAGGGGAAACTCAATTCATCAAAAGAGAGTAGAGGGGGAGAAACATCATAAGATCCAACTACAATAGCAAAGCTCGGGATACATCAAGATCGTGCCATAGAGGAACACGAGAGAGAGAGAGAGATCAAACACATAGCTACTAGTACATACCCTCAGCCTCGAGGGTGAACTACTCCCTCCTCGTCATGGATAGCACCGGGATGATGAAGATGGCCTCCGGTGATGGGATCCACCTCTGGCAGGGTGCTGGAACAGGGTCTCGATTGGTTTTTGGTGGCTACAGAGGCTTACGGCGGCGGAACTCTTGATCTAGGTTCTGTTCTGAAAGTTTTTCGGTACGTAGGTATATATGGGTGCAGGAAGTACGTCGGTGGAGCTACGGGGGTCCCACGAGGCAGGGGCGCACCCAGGGGGCGCCTCCCCCGTGGGCAGCCCGTATCTCCCCTAACGTGCACTCCAAGCCCATCAGGTTGGTTTCCTTCCAAAATTAACTTCTCTAGTTGATTTTGTTCCGTTTTGACTCTGTCCGATATTCCTTTTCCTCGAAACACTAAAATAGGCATAAAACAGCAAATCTGGGTTGGGCCTCCGGTTAATAGGTTAGTCCCAAAAATAATATAAAAGTGGATAATAAAGCCCAATATTGCCTAAAACAGTAGATAAAGTAGCATGGAGCAATCAAAAATTATAGATACGTTGGAGACGTATCAAGCATCCCCAAGCTTAATTCCTGCTCATCCTCGAGTAGGTAAATGATAAAAAAGAATTTTTGATGCGGAGTGATACTTTCGCATAATTTCAATGTAAATCTTCTTAATTGTGATATGAATATTCAGATCCGAAAGATTCAAGACAAAAGTTCATATTAACATAAAAGTAATAATACTTCAAGCATACTAATCAAAGCAATCATGTCTTCTCAAAATAGCATGGTTAAAGAAAGTTATCCCTACAAAATCATATAGTCTGGCTATGATCTATCTTCATCACACAAAGTATTTAATCATGCACAACCCCGATGACGAGCCGAGCAATTGTTTCATACTTTAGAAATCTCAAACTTTTTCAACTTTCACGCAATACATGAGCGTGAACCATGGACATAGCACTATAGGTGTAATAGAACGGTGGTTGTGGAGAAGACAAAAAAGGAGAAGATAGTATCACATCAACTAGGCGTATCAACGGGCTATGGAGATGCCCATCAATAGATATCAATGTGAGTGAGTAGGGATTGCCATGCAACGGATGCACTAGAGCTATAATTATATGAAAGCTCAACAAAAGAAACTAAGTGGGTGTGCATCCAACTTGCTTGCTCACGAAGACCTAGGGCACTTTTGAGGAAGCCCATCATTGGAATATACAAGCCAAGTTCTATAATGAAAAATTCCCACTAGTATATGAAAGTGACAATATATGAGACTCTCTATCATGAAGATCATGGTTCTTATTTTGAAGCACAAGTGTGGAAAAAGGATAGTAGCATTGTCCCTTCTCTATTTTTCTCTCATTTTTTTATTTGGCCTTTCTCTTTTTTTATGGCCACTCTTTTTTTTCGTCCGGAGTCTTATCCCGACTTATGGGGGAATCATAGTCTCCATCATCCTTTCCTCACTGGGACAATGCTCTAATAATGATGATCATCACACTTTTATTTTTTTCTTACAACTCAATAATTACAAATCGATACTTAGAACAAGATATGACTCTATATGAATGCCTTCGGTGGTGTACCGGGATATGCAATGAATCAAGAGTGGCATGTATGAAAGAATTATGAATGGTGGCTTTGCCACAAATACAATGTCAACTACATGTTCATGCAAAAAGCAATATGACAAAAGTAATGTGTGTCATATGAGCGGAACGGTGGAGAGTTGCATGGCAAAATATCTCGGAATGGCTATGGAAATGCCATAATAGGTAGGTATGGTGGCTATTTTGAGGAAGGTATATGGTGGGTGTATGATACCAGCGAAAAGTGCGCGGTATTAGAGAGGCTAGAAATGGTGGAAGGGTGAGAGTGCGTATAATCCATGGACTCAACATTAATCAAAAGAACTCATGCACTTATTGCAAAAATTTAGAAGTCATCAAAAACCAAAGCATTAAACGCATACTCCTAGGGGGATAGATTGGTAGGAAAAGACCATCGCTCGTCCCCGACTGCCACTCATAAGGAAGACAATCAATAAATAAAATTGTGCTCCAACTTCATCACAAGCGGTTCACCATACGTGCATGCTACGGGAATCACAAACTTCAACATAAGCATTCTTTAAATTCATAATCACCCCAACTAGCATCACTTTGATATCATCACCTCCATATCTCAAAACAATTATTAAGCATCAAACTTATCTTAGTATTCAACGCACTCAAAAGAAAGTTTCACATATCTTGAATACCAAGTGAAAGAACATGCGGTGCCCCCATGTTTGGTTTGGTAATTGATGACAATCTCTATGGACTAATGGTTTCCTTGAGTAATATTTGAAGGGTTTGTCCATAGGCCTTTCTTGGAGTACATGTGTTGGTCTCAAGGAGTTTATGAGTTGACCAAGGTGCTATTAAGGAATTATCCAAAGATTGGTCATGTGAGTGTTGACCTTATTGCAAGCATGTCTTGAAGAATAAGATTGTGTGATCATTCATGTTTACCTTCAATACATCATCCAAATGAAGAGAGTTGGAAAGATTCAAGGTTGATAAAGACTAAGTCAAGACTGAATCAAGTTGATCAACTCACAAAGCGTAAAAGATGTACCGAGAGGGATCAAGTGATCCCATGGTATGGTAAGCATTGTCCATTGCACTTTGTGTACTAACCCATGGTCTATGTGAGAGTTCTATGTGGTGTTAGGTACATGTCCATGGGCTTGCGTCAAGAGGAAGATATCATACAACCCATGGAAAGGATGACATCAAGTAGTGATCGTCATCAAGATTGTCATGTGCAAGTTCAAGTGTAGCATCATGAAGAGATCAAGTGCTTGAAGCTTGCCATCCATTGTGGTGTTAGTGGACTTGTGAAGATGTGCTGAAGAGTGGCTCACCCATAGTGGAGTATGGGGGAGCAATCATCTGGTCTCCATCGACCCAACGCAATCAAGAAAGGTGGTCCATCTTGCGGAGGACAAGATCGTCATCATCTAGCTCAAGTGGATCATGTGCAAGGCAAAGGTTTGCCCTTGATAGGTTTTCTATTTTACCAGTCTCATGGTGGTAGTTGGGAGACCGGGTTATAGGATCGATAGCCCTACTATCAAGGGGGGCTCTCAAGCGAGTAGCTTGATCGTATCGTTCATCGAGAGCTCAAACCATTGCATCCTTGCATCATGTTTCTTGGTTCTTGTTTGGTTCTCTTTGTGAGTCTTAGAGCTTATGGTCATCTTGATGACAAGCTTGAGTTCATCAAAAATGGAGTTTGCATGCGTCTTCTATGATGTTTTCGGTGTTGGAGGTTTTACCGGTCTTTTCCGAGGAAGGGTTCTCACCATTTTCTTTTGGGCCCTTTCTCATTTGCTTTTTATTGGTATTTCTATCAAGATTGTGTTAGCCCTTGTCGCTAGCTTTCCAACAAACTTGGTTTCGTCGAATTCGGAGTCCGAATGCAGAAGTTGTGGTAGTTTTGGTGTTCTGAAAATGCTGCAACGGTACTACCGCGGGTAGGAGCGGAAGTAATTTTTTACTACCACCCTTGGGAGCGGTACTACCGCGGCTACTTCTATGGCTTCTTCCGCTCGGGATCAAAAACTCGTCACAAGCCCAGCGGTGGTAGGCACGGATGTAATTTTTTAGTACCGCTCGCAAGCAGTAGTACCGCTACCCTTAGCAGTAGTACCGCTACCCCTAGAGGTAGTACCATGATGTCAAGTGGTACTACCGCTCGGTGCGGGCTGTGAGCATAACAGTTGGATTTTTTTCCCACCTATAAAAGGGGGTCTTCTTCCCCATTGAACCTTATCCTTTGAGCTCGTGTTCTTCCCCCATTGTTGACCTTCTTCGAGCTTGCTAACTCTCAATCCCTCCATGGATTCTTGCTAGTTTTTGAGGGAAAAGAGAGAGGAGATCTAGATCCACATTTCCACCAATCACTTTCTCCTCTATGTGAGGGGAACCCCTTGGATCTAGATCTTGGAGTTCTTGGTGTTCTCCTTCTTGTTCTTCCTCTCATTTTCTTCCCTAGCATTAGTTGCTTCGGTGGGATTTGAGAGAGAAGGACTTGGGCACTCCGTGTGCCCTTGCCATTGCATTTGGTGCATCGGTTTGAGTTCTCCACGGTGATACGTGGAAGTTACAAGTTGAGAAGCTTATTACTCTTGGGTGCTTGGTGCCCTTGAGCTTGTTCCTCTTGGGTGCTTGGGCTCCCTAGACGGTTGGTGGTGTTCGGAGCTCAAGCATTGTGGTGTAAAGCTCCGGGCAAGCGTCGGGGTCTCCAATTAGGTTGTGGAGATCGCCCCGAGCAATTTGACGGGTACCGGTGACCGCCCCCAAGGGTTGCCAAAGTGTACGGGTTCGGTGACCGCCCCCAAGGGTTGCCATTTGTACGGGTTCGGTGACCGCCCTCAAGGGTCCCTTAGTGGAATCATGGCATCTTGCATTGTGCGAGGGCGTGAGGAGATTACGGTGGCCCTAGTGGCTTCTTGGGGAGCATTGTGCCTCCACACCGCTCCAAACGGAGATTAGCATCCGCAAGGGTGTGAACTTCGGGATACATCGTCATCTCCACGTGCCTCGGTTATCTCTTACCCGAGCCCTTTACTTATGCATTTTACTTTGTGATAGACATATTGTTTCTTGTCATATATCTTGCTATCACCTAAGTAGTTTTTCTTGCTTAGCATAAGTTGTTGGTGCACATAGGTGAGCCTAGTTGTTGTAGGTTTTGTGCTTGACAAATTAATCGCTAGGTTTATTCCGCATTTGTTCAAGCCTCAACCATAATTATTTTAAAGCGCCTATTCACCCCCCCCCCTCTAGGCGACATCCACGATCTTTCAATTGGTATCAGAGCCTCGTCTCTCTTTGTTAGGCTTAACCTCCTAGAGAGTAAAGATGTCGACTAGGGGATTAGGATTCTCTGACACTCTTAGTTTCTATGGCACAAATTTTGATGTTTGGGTAATTCGCATGCTTAATCTCTCTAGGGTCATGGACCCAAATTTAGAGAGAATTGTAGATATGGGTTTTTCTCCTCCAAAGGATCCCCAAAGATTATCTTTAGAGGATGAGAAAAACTCTTATCTCAATGCTCAAGCTTCAAATGTGCTTTTCGATGCTTTGAGCAATGTAGTTATATTTGAACTCATGTCGTTCCGGGATGCTCATGAGTTGTGGACAAAGCTTCAAGATAAATATGGTGTGTCCAAGATTTGTAAGGATGATCGTTCTCCCTCCACCTCCGGCCATGTTGCGTTCTCAACTTCTTCTACTTCACCTACATGTGGTTTTCCACAAGGTAATGACATGGTGAGTAGTGGTGTTCATTGCAATGATGATAATGGGCTTATTGTTGATAATCCTTCATCACTTTCTTATTGCAATGCTTCATCTTTGGACTTTAGCACTTCGAGCACTCCAAATGTTTCACATGCTTGTGTTGATAGTCCTTGCATATCACGTAGAAATTGCTTGACTAAATCTCATGATGATATGCTTGCTATATCTTGTTGCCATGATAAAAATGCATCTATTTCCTCGAATTGTTGTGCTAACAATGTAGAGGAAACCCAACACTCCATGGAACAAGATGTGATGTTTAATGGTGCCTCAAGGGATCCTACATCATCATCTAGTGCGTTTTGCCTTATGGCTAAGGCGTCAAAGGTATCTCCTACTTTGAACCCCAATATGTCTCTTGATGATGATGTTGATGCTATTGATGATGAGGATAATGATGAACGGAATGATAATGTTGCCTCCTTAAAAATTAAGGGGGGAATGATTTTTAAAGCTCTTCATAAGAATAAAATTGCTCGTTCCAACTTCATGGAAATCATGTCTATTGCCATTGAGGGCAAGATTTATATAGAGGAGTTGGAATCTCATCTAGAGGATCATGAGGTCACCATTGAGAAAATGGAAGCTCATGGGCGTGATTACGCTAATGAGATCGCTGACCTATCTCAAGCACTTGAACATGAACAAACCACCTCTGAATCTCTTGAGGAGACTTTTTCTCTAGAATTATCTAGAGTGAGGGAATCTCATGATATAGCTCTTGAGGTGGCCAATGATTTCAAAACTAAAAATTCTAAGCTTGAAGTTTCTCATGCTTGACTCCTTGAGGATTTTGAGCACCTCGAAAATGGCTCAAGGGTCATCAAGGGTGAGCTCATCAAACTCACCGAGTCTCATGCCCAACTTGAAGCTTCTTATTTAAAAGAGCTTGCCAAGTTGTCTTCTCCTCTTGTTGCTAATGATGATGCTTGTGCTACTAACTCTATCTCTTGTGAAGCATCCATTTTGAAGGAGAATGTTGAGCTAAGAGCTCAACTTGAGTTGCTATCTAGCAATTATGGGAGGTTGGAAGAAAATCATGTAAAGCTCACAAGCTCTCATGATGATCTTCTAGTATCCCATAATGTGCTAAAGATAGCTCATGAGGCCATGGTTGCTAAGATAACATCTAGTGAGCCTCATGTGGATACTAGCACTACTTCTAGTCAAGATAGTATATTGCCATGTGCTAGTCCTTGTAATTCATCTACTCACAATGTTGGTACATCTTGTGATGAATTGCTTTCCTTGCCTTGTTGCTCTAACAATGAAGCTTATACTTCGTCTAGTACTTGTGTTGAGACTAACCATGTAGAGGAAATCAAAGAGCTCAAGGCCCAAGTCACATCTTTGAAGAAAGACTTGGAAAAGGGTCATGAAGGGAATTCCACACTCAACAATATCTTGAGTGTGCAAAAATCCCCCAATGACAAAGGTGGACTTGGATTCAACTCCAATAAGAAGAAGAAGTCCAAGAGAATCAAGAAGAAGGGCCAAGAGCAAGTCAAGAATTCGGCCAAGATTATTTGCTTCAAGTGCAAAATTGAAGGGCATCATGTTAGATCTTGCCCATTGAAGAAGAAGGCCATTAGTGACAAGCAACAAGGGAAGAGGCCACAAGTTCAATCTCATGCTCAACCTCAAGTTGAAGAGAGGCCACTTCCCAAGAAGACTCAATTTAATGCTTCTCTTGTTGAGAAATCAAGTGAGAAGAAAGTGAAGAGTAGACATTGCTACTTATGTCGTGAGAAAGGTCACGTCGCTTCTTCATGCACTAGTGGTAACTTATCCAACCCAATTATTATTGATGATATCTATTCTCTTGGGAAGGATATGGTTGGAAATGTGTTTGCCAAGTTTGTTGGTACTCAAAGTGGTGTCAAGAAAAGAACCATTTGGGTAGCCAAGCCTATTGTGACTAACCTCTTCGGACCCAACTTGGTTGGGGACCACCAAGCTTAAACTTGATCAATAGGTGTTGATGGAGGGCATTGGAGACTTGGCTACATTATGAAGAATTAAGGGAACTTCATCATTCTTATTGTCTCAAACCAAGTCAATTGGATTATCTAGTTTCTATCTTATATCCAATGTGCCTCCTTGCGGTAACTTGTACTTAAATTGTTTACATTGAAAGTTACGTGCCCCCTTGCATGTTTTGGTTTTGTTCCTTGCATGTGTTTGTATATGTTGTGCTTCCAACTTGCTTATCTTGAGCAATCAAGTATGTGTGTGTTGGTTCGCACATCATGTACGTGTGTGTTGTGCTTTGAGCCTTTATGCTACTTATTTGTATCCTAGTTGGCTCGTGTGAGAGATTAATGGAACATCCCATTTTGGGGGAGTGATGTGCTTTGTGCACCTCACAATACTATAAATGTGTGTACATGAGGAATACCATCTAGTATTGATATTACAAGATTATCTAGTCGCTAGGTGGTATATCTCTCATGAGAAATTCAAATTCTAAAAAGTCCATTGATTATCTCTTGTTGGATCCTCTTATTGCCTCTTGTTAAGTTCTTATTGGTATCACATTATGGGGGAGTAATATACTAAGTGCATATTACAAGCCTAGAAAATGTGTACATTTGAGATATTGTCACCTAGAATTGATATTGTAGACTATCATGTTCCTAGGTGGCATGTTAGCTCTACAAGTTGCAATTTTCTTGTGTTTGGTGTGAAGATGATGTCGGATATCCTTGTTATCTACCACCAGGAATTATTTCCAAATACTTCTTGTCTTTTGACAATTGGTAGTCACTTTTGTGTGGTAGATTTTATTGATCATCTTTACATTGGCTTTTGTTTTTATTTGCCTTTTCGCTTGCCAAGGATTGTGTCAACTCCCATTGTCTTCCATACCACTTGTGGATCTTGTTTATTTCTTGTTCTTGTCTAGGGTTTTCTAGATATAGTGAAAGTGGTGATCCCACCTTGTGCATTTTGTATTCAAATACAAATTCCCTATATAATGCACAACTCGTGGGGGAGCTATCCTACTTTCTCTAGGACACTCTTCTTGTGATCCTTATCAGGTGTGTAGGTGGAAGGCAAGCCATTTCTTTTTGGTACTATGTGCCATCATGAAACTTTGTTGAGAGCTTTGTTTGTTTGGAACCATCCTCTCTTTGGGAGTTTGACATCTTTTTTTTAGTGTGTATCAATGGATATCTCACTCCTTGTTGTATCTTTAATGATATCTTCCAAGTGATGATTTATCTATTTGGTATCCTTTTCTCTTGGCATTTCTTTTTGTTTTGGTTTTAGTTCTTGAAAGTCTTGAGCATGCATATTTACCTCATGTATTTTATTTGGCATGCTTTCTTTCTTTGACTCAATATATAGGGGAATCTCCACCTAGTCTCAATTTGGATGAGATGTGCATGAAATTCATTTTCATATCTATATGCACTATTTATGTGGGGTTTGTCCTATGTATTGGTGTTTCTAACTATTTGGTCCCAATGAGTTTGGGTACCGTTTAGTTTGTGTTGTTCTTCTAGGAATGTTTGGAGATGCATTGGATGCTCGGCTCACTCACAAGGAAGGTGTTTCCACCATGTGCTTATTGGAGTCAAGCTAGGATGACCGATGGACTACCAACTACCTTCAATTGGTATCTACTACATCCTTCCAATGGTATCTCGGTAACAAGTATCATCATATACTTCATGCACACATTTCTTGCATCAACCTTGTGTAGGTTGTTTCATGGCATGTATTCATTCTTTCTTGTGATACTTGTTTCCTTTCTCAAAGCATCTCAACGATGATCTCATGATGCTAGTTGTGATGTCTTTGATGGTTGTGTGGTAGGAATTCATCTGTATCCAATAAGACAATATCTAGCCATGTGCTATGCTTCCAATCAAATATCTTATTGGTATATCTATGACTTCCTTTTGGATATCTTGTTCCTTCGTGTTGTAACTATTCCGGGTGTACATCCTTCTTTGTAGATATATCTTCATGATTTCGTCTACCTAGAATCTTATACACTTGAGAGAAGTTGCATATCTAGATGATATCCTTTCTTTCATGTCCACCTTGTCTTTCTTATGTTATTTCTTTGGTGGCTCCATGAAAGCTTTTGCCTTGAGTGCGTGTCCTCTATCGTTGCATCTTGATGCACTCTTGTGTGGTGAAGATTATTTTCCTCTTGCTTATCTTTATGAGGCTTAATTCCCTCGTCTTGATGAGCCTCTCTTCGTCTATCTTCACCACGGGTTGTCACAAGCATAGGTTCTCTATTTGCTTATTAGTAAGCTTGTGAACCCATTCGCCAGTTGTGTGTGGGAATGATAGGCCTTGCACCGTGCGCCTCATTCTTTCAAGACTATGTTGATGCTTAATGCTCGTCCTAATTTTAGTCTTCTCAAGTGCTTCGCCATGACTCACACACATCATTTTTGGTTGAGCCTTTTTCTTAAGTTGCCTCTCTTACATGTTGCTCAACCATGTGCTTGTTGCAAGCGCTAGGCTTTGTTTCCTATTTGCTGACTTGCACTGGATGTGAGTTTCTATTGATTTTGGGGGAGCTATGATCCTATTTTGTGCACTTTGTATTCAAATACAAATATTCTTATGTGTGCACAAATCATGGGGAGCTTCTCTAGTTTCTTTAGAACTCTCCTTTGCACTTATCTTAATATCTTTATTCTTGTGGCTCGTAGGATCTTTGGTCTAGTTGGTTCAATTGATATCTGTTGATTGCTTGCTTCAATTGGTTTCTTCTGATTGCATGTGTCTCTCTTTGTTATGTCTTTGTGGCATACCTTTCTGTTGCAATCGTTGTGCCTCAATATAGTTATTGTTCCTCCAAGCATTTACTGTTGGATATGTGTATTGCCTTCCACTCTCTTGTGGAGAAATACACACTTTATGGAGGTTCACAATTTATATTGGCCTTCTTAGCTTTTCGCCCATTTTGGCAATCGATGCCAATGGGGGAGAAGTTTCAGAGAGTTTTATGGAGAAGTTTAGAGAGTTATCACCTCTTGCTTTGGTTTATTTCCTTAGCTTTTGCATCTCATTCGCATGCATTATTGGTGTTGGGGAACGTAGCAGAAAATCAAAAAAATTCTTACGTGTCACCAAGATCTATCTATGGAGAAACTAGCAACGAGGGGAAGGAGGGTGCATCTACATACCCTTGTAGAACGGGGTTGAAGGAGTCGTACTCGTCGTGATCCAAATCACCGGAGATCCTAGTGTCGAACGGACGGCACCTCCGCGTTCAACACACGTACAGCCCGGTGACATCTCCCATGCCTTGAGCCAGCAAGGAGAGAGGGAGAGGTTGAGGAAGACTCCATCCAGCAGCAGCACAATGGCGTGGTGGTGGTGGAGGAGCGTGGCAATCCTGCAGGGCTTCGCCAAGCACCGCGGGAGACGAGGAGGGAGAGAGGTAGGGCTGCGCCAGGGAGATGTGAAACTCTTGTGTTGGCAGACCCAAAGTCCTCAAGTATATATAGGGGAGAAGGAGGGGGCTGCGCCTCCCCTAGGGTTCCCACCCCCAAGGGTACGGCTGCCCCCAAAACCCATCTAGGGTGCGGCCAAGGGGGGGGAGAGGGGAAACTTGCCCCCCAAGTTAGGTGGGTGTGCCCCCTCCCCTAAACCCTAGGCGCCTTGGGCCCTTGTGGGGGGCGCACCAGCCCACCTGGGGCTGGTCCCCTCCCACACTTAGCCCATGCAGCCCTCCAGGGCCGGTGGCCCCACTTGGTGGACCCCCGGGACCCTCCCGGTGGTCCCGGTACGTTACCGATAAAACCCGAAACTTTTCCGGTGACCAAAACAGGACTTCCCATATATAAATCTTTACCTCCGGACCATTCCGGAACTCCTCGTGACGTCTGGGATCTCATCCGGGACTCCAAAAAACATTCAGTAACCACATACAAACTTCCTTTATAACCCTAGCATCATCGAACCTTAAGTGTGTAGACCCTACGGGTTCGGGAATCACGCAGACATGACCGAGACATTCTCCGGTCAATAACCAACAGCGGGATCTGGATACCCATATTGGCTCCCACATGTTCCACGATGATCTCATCGGATGAACCACGATGTCGAGGATTCAATAAATCCCGTATACAATTCCCTTTGTCTAGCGGTATTGTACTTGCCCGAGATTCGATCGTCGGTATGTCGATACCTTGTTCAATCTCGTTTCCGGCAAGTCTCTTTACTCGTTCCGTAACACATCATCCCGTGATCAACCCCTTGGTCACATTGTGCACATTATGATGATGTCCTACCGAGTGGGCCCAGAGATACCTCTCCATTTACACGGAGTGACAAATCCCAGTCTCGATTCGTGCCAACCCAACAGACACTTCCGGAGATACCCGTAGTGCACCTTTATAGCCACCCAGTTATGTTGTGACGTTTGGTGCACCCAAAGCATTCCTACGGTATCCGGGAGTTGCACAATCTCATGGTCTAAGGAAATGATACTTGACATTAGAAAAGCTTTAGCATACGAACTACGATCCTTGTGCGAGGCTTAGGATTGGGTCTTGTCCATCACATCAATCTTCTAATAATGTGATCCCATTATCAACGACATCCAATGTCCATGGTCAGGAAACCGTAACCATATGTTGATCAACGAGCTAGTAAACTAGAGGCTTACTAGGGACATGGTGTTGTCTATGTACCCACACATGTATCTGAGTTTCCTATCAATACAATTATAGCATGGATAGTAAACGGTTATCATGAACAAGGAAATATAATAATAATAACTAATTTATTATTGCCTCTAGGGCATATTTCCAACAGTCTCCCACTTGCACTAGAGTCAATAATCTAGTTCACATCGCCATGTGATCAACACTCACAGGTCACATCGCCATGTGACCAACATCCAAAGAGTTTACTAGTGTCACTAAACTAGTTCACATCATCATGTGATTAAGACTCAATGAGTTCTGGGGTTTGATCATGTTTTGCTTATGAGAGAGATTTTAGTCAACGTGTCTGCAACATTCAGATTCATATGTACTTCGCAAATCTCTAGGTCATATTGTAAATGCTGCTTCCACGCTCCACTTACAGCTATTCCAAATGGTTGCTCCAATATACGTATCCGGTTTGCTACTCAGAGTCACTCGGATAGGTGTTAAAGCTTGCATCGACGTAACCCTTTACGCCGAACTCTTTATCACCTCCATAATCGAGAAACATGTCCTTATTTACTCCAAGGACAATTTTTTGACCGCTGTCCAATGATCCCCATTCCTGGATCATTCTTGTACCCCTTGACTGACTCATGGCAAGGCACACTTCCGGTGCGGTACACAGCATAGCATACTATAGAGCCTACGTCTGAAGCATAGGGGACGACCTTCGTCCTTTTTCTCTCTTCTGCCGTGGTCGAGCTTTAACTCTTAACTTCATACCTTACAACTCAGGCAAGAACTCCTTCTTTGACTGATCCATCTTGAACACCTTCAAGATCATGTCAAGGTATGTGCTCATTTGAAAGTACTATTAAGAATTTTGATCTATCTTATAGATCTTGATGCTTATTGTTCAAGTAGCCTAATCCAGGTTTTCCATTGAAAAACACTTTTCAAATAACCCTATATGCTTTCCAGAAATTCTACATCATTTCTGATCAACAATATATCAACAACATATACTCATTAGAAATTCTATAGTGCTCCCACTCACTTCTTTGGAAATACAAGTTTCTCATAAACTTTGTATAAACCCAAAATCTTTGATCGTCTCATCAAAGCGTACATTCCAACTCCGAGATGCTTACTCCAGTCCTAAGGAGGATTGCTGGAGCTTTGCATACTTATTAGCGTCTTTCAGGATTGACAAAACCTTCTGGTTGTATCACATACAACCTTTCCTCAAGTATAACGTTGAGGAAACAATGTTTTGACATCCTATCTGCAAGATTTCATAAATCATGCAGTAATTGCTAATATAATCCCAACAGATTCTTAGCATCACTACGTGTGAGAAAGTCTCATCGTAGTCAACTCCTTGAACTTGTCGGAAAACATCTTAACGACAAGTCGAGCTTTCTTAATGGTGATACTTACCATCATTGTCTGTCTTTCTTTTAAAATCCATCTGTACCACACGGCCTTACGACCATCAAGTATTTCTTCCAAAGTCATGGATCCTTTCTCGGATTTTATGGCCTCGAGCCATTCGTTGGAATTCGGGCCCACCATCGCTTCTCCATAGCCCGTAGGTTCATTGTTGTCTAGCAACATGTCCTCCAAGACAGGATTGCCGTACCACTCTAAAGCAGTACGCGTCCTTGTCGTCCTACGAGGTTCGGTAGTGACTTGATCCAAAGTTTCATGATCACTATCATAAGCTTCTACTTAAATTGGTGTAGGTGCCACAGGAACAACTTCCTGTGCCCTGTTACACACTAGTTGAAGTGATGGTTCAATAACCTCATCAAGTCTCCACCATCCTTGTAACGCCCTGGATGCAACTTTCCATATTCGTAACTCCGACTCTTGCCATTTCCGGCTATGTGATTTATTATTTCCTCCGTGGTTGGGTTTTGTCTGTTGTTTTGCGTTTTGTTCTTGTTATGCATCTCATCTCATAACATCATGCGCATTGCATCGGCATCATTTTCATAAAACTTGCATCCGTTTGGGTTCCGCCGGTTCTCTCCGTTGTCCGTTCTGAGCCCGACCACACTCGCACGCGCCCGCGGCACCTCCGAAATATTATTTTATAAGTGGCATAAAAATGTTCTCGGAATGGGTTGCAACTTGTCATGCGGACTTATTATAGTGTAGACAGACCGCCTGCCAAATTCCATCGCATTCGGAGTCTGTTTGATAGCCCAACCTTCATCCGTAGCGGCACCGTTGTCGGTTTAATCGTCGGACGTTTCGGTCTCCGAAACTACCACCGGGCCTCTCTTTCTCTCCTCTTCTCTCAGCCCAACTCCTCTTCACAGCCCACTAGCCCACCTACCTAACCCCCCCTCCGCTCCGGACCGTCCGATCGAGATCGAACGGCTCCGAAACGGAGCAAAACACCTAACCCTAGCCTCCCTGCCTTATTTAAACAACCCCCCTTGCCAATTTCGGTCTTCTCCCATCCTCCTCCTTGTTTTCTGCGCCCCCCCAATCATCAGCGCCGCCGCCCACCTCCATTTCCGCACCTTCCCTAGCCATCGGCCGCCACTTGTCGCCACCAGATTGGCCGCGCCGCCAGCCAGCCGCTCTCCAGCCAGTGGCAAGGCGCCACGTCACCCCTGCCTCCCTCCTCCTCCCTGCAGGGCCCGCCGGAGCCCATCGCAGGCCCGCCCCGGGCCAGATCCGGGCCGGGACGCGCCGCGCGAAGCCGCCGTCAGCCCGCGCCCTCGCTCCCGTGCTCCGCCCCCAGGAGTTCCAGCGCCTCCCCGCCGCCGACTGCCAGTCGCCGGTGCCCCGCCGCCGGTAAGCCTCGCCGCCGCCCTGCCAGGTCGGGCCGCCCCTGTCCGGCCTCCTCCTCTCTCTCTCTGACCCCGTCTCTCTCTCTCTCTCTCTCGCACAGGGTAGCCGGCCCCATCGCCGGAGTTAACCGTCGCCGACCTCCTCGCCCTGATCTTCGCCGGATCCGGGATCCCCCCCCCCTCGCGCCCCGGCCTCCTCCTCACTGGCTCCAGCGATCTCCAGCCGGATCGAGCCGCCGCCGCCTGTGTTCTCCGCTTCCAGGACGAGGCGCTCGCTCGGTCCAGCCACGCGTTGACCGTGCTGGCCAGCTTTGTGGGCTGCAGCCGCAACAAGGCCCAGCCAGGTGTTCCCAGCCGGCCTGCTGGCCTCCAGATCAGGTCCGGCTCGCCTCGCGTCCCTGCAGGCCTCCCTCACCACCGGCCGGGCCGAAGCCCAAGGGTGAGCAGCCCCCCTGGCCTTTCCTCTATTGGGCTAGTAGATTCGGCCTGACTCATGTTTTTTTCCCGTGCTGCGATTTTATCATTTATCCAGTGATTTACTATTTTACAGAAAAAACCCCATGCTTCATACATTTAATAACTCACAAACTGTGCATCGGATTAAAATAATTTATATATGTAAAATGCTCAGAAAATTGTGTAGATTAATAATATGCCACTTTCATCTATGTTAACAATGTTTAACATGCTGTTTGTGTTTATTTTGCATAATGCCATGCTAAAATGATTTATTTCATAACTAAATAACTGTAGCTCAGTTTTAAATGTTCTTTACATGTAAATGGGGTGGAAAAATGCCTGGTTTAACATGGTCCATTTTATGTTGCTGTTTAACAACATTAAAATTGTGGTTAGGGCAGAACAGTACCGAATTCATAAATATTCATATGAGGTTTTTCCAGAATTGTTGTTTGTTGTTCCGGCCTCATTTAAACTTGCCTAAATAGTTAGTTTTCATATGCTTCACCCCTTGCCATGTTTAACAACATTTAATATTGCTGAGTAGCATAAATGAGATGAACTGAATAATTGATGTGGTGTTTTGTCAATATGCAACTCGTTGCATATTGAGCTCCACTTAACTTGTAGTATTGCTTGTTGCACTTTGCCATGCCATGCTCTTTAAACCGGACATGCATCATACTTGATTGTGCATCATGCCATGATTATGCTTGTGTGTTTACCATGTTGTTTGCTTCTTTCTGGTGTTGCTTCTTAGTTCCGGTAACGTTGCGTTCGTGAGGATTCGTTCGACTACGTTGGTTCGTCTACTTCATGGACTCGTTCTTCTTCCTTGCGGGATCTCAGGCAAGATGACCGCTACCCTGGATCTCACTACTATCATTGCTATGCTAGTTGCTTCATTCTATCGCTATGTTGCGTTACCCATCACCTGTTTATCAAGCCTCCCATATTGCCATGAACCTCTAACCTTTGACACCTTTCCTATGCAAACCGTTGTTTGGCTATGTTACCGCTTTGCTCAGCCCTCTTATAGCGTTGCTAGTTGCAGGTGAAGTTGAAGATTGCTCCATGGTGGACATGATTTTGGTTGGGATATCACAATATCTCTTATATTATTAATGCATCTATATACTTGGTAAAGGGTGGAAGGCTCGGCCTTATGCCTGGTGTTTTGTTCCACTCTTGCCGCCCTAGTTTCCGTCATACCGGTGTTATGTTCCCGGATTTTGCGTTCCTTACGCGGTCGGGTGATTTATGGGACCCCCTTGACAGTTCGCTTTGAATAAAACTCCTCCAGCAAGGCCCAACATTGGTTTTAACATTTGCCTCACCACCACCTACTTTTCCATTGGGAGTCGCTCTCTCGAGCTCTCGAGGGTCATCTTTATTATAGCCCCCCCGGGCCAGTGCTTGTCTAAGTGTTGGTCCGAACTAGAGCCCTTTGCAGCGCCCCCTCAGGGAAACTTGAGGTCTGGTTTTAGTTGTACGGATTGCTCATCCGGTGTTGCCCTGAGAACGAGATATGTGCAGCTCCTATCAGGATTGTCGGCGCATCGGGCGGTCTTGCTGGTCTTGTTTTACCATTGTCGAAATGTCTTGTAAACCGGGATTCCGAGTCTGATCGGGTCTTCCTGGGAGAAGGTATATCCTTCGTTGATCGCGAGAGCTTATCATGGGCTAAGTTGGGACACCCCTGCAGGGTATAATCTTTCGAAAGCCGTGCCTGCGGTTATAGGCAGATGGGAATTTGTTAATGTCCGGTTGTAGATAACTTGACACCAGATCCAAATTAAAACGCATCAACCGCGTGTGTAGCCGTGATGGTCTCTTCTCGGCGGAGTCCGGGAAGTGAACACGGTTTCTGGGTTATGTTTGACATAAGTAGGAGTTCAGGATCACTTCTTGATCATTGCTAGCTTCACGACCGTTCCTTTTGCTCTCTTCTCGCTCTTATTTGTGTATGTTAGCCACCATATCATGCTTAGTCGCTGCTGCAACCTCACCACTTTACCCCTTCCTTTACCTTTAAGCTTTGCTAGTCTTGATACCCATGGTAATGGGATTGCTGAGTCCTCGTGACTCACAGATTACTACAACAACAGTTGCAGGTACAGGTTCATGCGATGATCATGACGCGAGAGCGATGCTTGCTTGCGTTGAGTTCTTCTTCTGCTTCTTCGATCAGGGGATAGGTTCCAGGTCGGCAGCCTGGGCTAGCAGGGTGGATGTCGTTTGAGTTTCTGTTTATGTTTCATCCATAGTCGGATGTTGCTCTTATGTATTTTGATGTTGTATTCGTGTGGCATTGTATGCCTTATGTATGTATCCCCATCTATTATGTAATGTTGATGTAATGATATCCACCTTGCAAAAGCGTTTCAATATGCGGGTCTATCCTTGGTGGGACCTTCGAGTTCCTTTTGGATAGGGTCGCATATTGGGCGTGACAAGTTGGTATCAGAGCCTCGACCGACCATAGGAGTCCCCTTGTTTGTTGGTCGTTGTTGAGTCTAGAAGAAAACTATTTTGAGTCTTAGGATCATATATATCGGAGAGTAGGATTCTTTTTACTCCTCAGCCCCCTTCGTCGCTCTGGTGAGGTCTCCTGACGTAGATGTTTTGTCTTTCCTCTCCTCAAATTTCACTAAAAAAATTTAGGATCTCGCGGGTATCTTGGAATCGTTCCAATGGTTTTGTGACGAGAACATTGTTCTTGGTGCCTCCTGTCTATTTATGTGGCTTTGACCCGGGGAGTTGAGCTCCGAGGTGTTGTCGTCACAATTTTATCATTGCAGTTCTGGAATACCTGAGTTTTGCCGACATTGAAAATCTCTTTTATGCAGTTGTTGGTGAGATAACCTCGACGTCACCCAGTACTGGGGAGTTCGGGAGTATTGCCATAACTCGTATAACGGATGCTTTTTGAAGGTTGAGGTACACGATTTCCGGAGTTTTCTTTGTTATGTGTTGACGGATGGATACAGCTGGATGTAGGAATTGTTAGCTTGGGTGAGATATATTGCTTCCCCTGTATCCCCAACACTAGATTGCATAACTAGAAAGTTTCGGGAGTTTTATAGGTGGGAATTCAAGTAGCTCCTAGAATATCTTTCCGACAGATGCATGATATGGGATTGGGTAAATCTCTATCATATGTATTTGTTCCGGCTTATTCTGCAAGCCAAATCCTTTGTTTTGTTTTATTTGTGGTATTTGAGTTGCTTCAATGTCAAGTATTGATTCCATACCTTTCAAGCGGTGTTCTCATATTTCTATGGGAGTACTAATCCTTTTGATCATCGATGTCTTGTCAATTCTTTCCAACCGGTGTGCTTCTCTTCAAGTGGATCCGATCATTTTCAACATCCTCAAGATCAATTCTAAGTTTTCTCAACGGTATCCATTCCATCTGCCCCAAGTTGCCTTTGTTTTCCCGCGCTCCCACCCTTTTCTTCAAGGACTCAGATTTCTTAATCATGTATCCTTTTATTTGTGGGAAGTCTCTTCATTCTTTTCTTTCAATGTTCTTATCCGGTGATTTTCCATGAAGATGCTCAACAGTTTCAAGTTCTCATCCTTCGTTGTTGTTTCTTCTCTGGTGGATCCAATTCAAGCTTGCAGTGTTGATCATATTCTTTTCCTCGTGTCAAATGCTTTTTCATGCCAGTGCACCTCTTAATCATTCACTTCTCGCTATTCATTTGTTCTGGAGTGTTGAAGATATCTCGGAAGATTCGTGCTTCCATTCTCTATCTGTTCAAGTTATTTTCAGGTTGTTATCTCATTCAAGCCATTTAATTCAACCGGTGCAATCCCCCCTTTCAATAAATCGTTCAACGGTGTTTTATTTTGAGTGGGCCCTAACCCACAGGTCTTTTCCCAGGATCTTACCTGACTCTTCTAATTTTCCCAGATCTTCTAAAATTCATTTCCAAGTTTGATGTAAGAATGAATTTTCATCAGTCACATGCCTTCTCCAAGGTCGCTTTCAAATTATTTTCATCTTTGGCTCAACCTTTCCTCTTTTAATCCTTCCGGAGTTTCTCAACAATTCATGGTGGTTCTCATCTTCATTCTCAACATGTGAAGACCGAAGAAGAGTTCCTCCTAAATCCTTACCCGTTCTTCCAGAGAATCATGGTTCTAGCGTTACGTCATCCTCTCATAATTGTTTTTGATTGTGAGAATTCTTTTCTTACCATCCGGAGCATTTCATGAGTTGTTTCCATTTCTTTCCTCCGAAGGCCATCATGTCATAATTCTTCATTATCAGCGTGTAGCTATCTTTCTCCAAATCTTACCGGTGAATCGTTCAAATATCCTCTAATCAGTTCATGATCTCTTCGTTCTCATGTATCTAAATCCCTTCAAGTATCGTCATTCATTTTCCAATTCTTCCCGGTGAATTGTGCATTTGCTAATCTCATTTAAAAATTCTTACGGTGGTTCGTTCAAGATTCCTCTTCCTTTGTTCTCATATTAATTTATTCGTTGTTTCAATCCCACTGGTGGCTCCATCAATACCTTCTCAAGTTTACGCTACATCTTTCTTAATCCTTTTTCAAGGGGAATAAGTAGTATGCCAAATCCGTTGCTTGTCATCAATTAAATTTGATGAAGGATAAGCATACAATAAATCGTATTCTTATTTCCTCAAGGTGATTCAATTCTTTACTTCCGGAGATTATTCATGATGAATAAATTCTTGAGTACAAGTGATTCATCTTTCTTTCCGGAGTTGATCATCATATCACATTTCCCGGTTCGAGATGTTTCATCTTTTCTTTTCCGGAGTTCCAAGTTTTCCGCATTATCTCGTCGCGAAGCTTCATCTAAATCATCACAAGGCTTCACCTTGTGTTTTCAACTTCTCTTTCTTTTTATCATCCTTTTATTACCGGATTTCTTCATGGAGGCTCTACATGGTGGTTCATCTAGGATTCCTTTCATTCTTCAATTGTTCTTCAAGATTTCTCTCGAAGTTATGACCCGCTAAGCTATACTCTAAAATAAACATGGTGCTAAACACATGTTTTGTTTTGAGGCGTTCAAGCATTCTTCATCTTGCATTCCGAAGTGCAATCCTTTCTACCTTATCTTTTGAGATGGTGTTATGGCACTCTTGACAATTTCCCTTCGTGATTCACAAGTTGTCAAGAATGAGATATTGTGAATCCATCATTTCTCTTCGATCATGAATTGTTTCAACCCATATTAATCTCTTCGTTGGAGTTATCTTGTGTCATATTTCACCTAAAGCCTTCCCTAAGGGATGTTGCTATTGTGGTGCTTATCAATGATCCAAGCTTTCTCCATATCCTTCTCTGTGAAAGAGGTTTTTCATCTCTTCGTTGTTCTCAAGCAAGCAATTGTTTTCGTTAGTGGCAGAATGTCACCTCATAGTCTTGAGATGTTTTCCATAAGTCCACTACAAACTTGTCCTTCTCGTTGTTGATTTTCCAACAACCCCGTTGTAATCTTCTTTGCAAGGATGCTTCCCAAGCTCAATTGTGGCAGAAGTTGGCATTTTCTCCTCCATTCTGTTATTCCAATGATCTATCTTCTATTCTTTCTTCCGGAGGCATTGTGATGTTGCTCTTTTCACTCATCATCTTGTTTTGTCAAGATCATGTTCTTTTCCATGCTTATCCACTTAACCAGAGTGTTGTGTCTATCATTCCTCTTTTAACCGGAGTCTCATCCAAGTGCTTTCATTTTGCCAAGTTCAAATCATATTCCTTCCATGTTCAACCGGAGAGCTGCCCGAATTCTTCCTCTGTCATCTTGTTTTAACCGGAGTGGATTCGAATTCTATCTTGTCCATTAAACTCTTGATTCATGTCTTTGCAACCTTCAAGTTCTTGTAATGTTCCTTGTTACTCTTTTCTAACGGACTGTTTGTAATCTTGGTCATCTCTGTTGTTTTGTTTCTTTCAATTTGTTCAACCTCTCAAGGTTCGTGGTTTCACTCGTTTGCCGAAGAAGCAACTTAGTTTACCGCTTATCTTCCTCTTCCTTTTCCCTCCGGTGCCATCCTAGATCTCGGGACGAGATCCTCTCATAGTGGTGGAGTGTTGTAACGCCCCGGATGCAACTTTCCATATTCATAACTCCGACTCTTGCCATTTCCGGCTATGTGATTTATTATTTCCTCCGTGGTTGGGTTTTGTCTGTTGTTTTGCGTTTTGTTCTTGTTATGCATCTCATCTCATAACATCATGCGCATTGCATCGGCATCGTTTTCATAAAACTTGCATCCATTCGGGTTCCGCCGATTCTCTCCGTTGTCCGTTCTGAGCCCGACCACACTCGCACGCGCCCGCGGCACCTCCGAAATATTATTTTATAAGTGGCAAAAAATGTTCTCGAAATGGGTTGCAACTTGTCATGCGGTCTTATTATAGTGTAGACAGACCGCCTGCCAAATTCCATCGCATTCGGAGTCCGTTTGATAGCCCAACCGTCATCCGTAGCGGCAGCGTTGCCAGTTTAATCGTCGGACGTTTCGGTCTCCGAAACTACCGCCGGGCCTCTCTTTCTCTCCTCTTCTGTCAGCCCAACTCCTCTTCACAGCCCACTAGCCCACCTACCTAACCCCCCCTCCGCTCCGGACCGTCCGATCGAGATCGAACAGCTCCGAAACGGAGCAAAACACCTAACCCTAGCCTCCCTGCCTTATTTAAACAACCCCCTTGCCAATTTCGGTCTTCTCCCATCCTCCTCCTTGTTTTCTGCGCCCCCCCAATCATCAGCGCCGCCGCCCACCTCCATTTCCACACCTTCCCCAGCCGCCGGCCGCCACTTGTCGCCACTAGATTGGCCGCGCCGCCAGCCAGCCGCCCTCCAGCCAGTGGCAAGGCGCCACGTTGCCCCTGCCTCCCTCCTCCTCCCCGCAGGGCCCGCCGGAGCCCATCGCAGGCCCACCCCGGGCCAGATCCGGGCCGGGACGCGCCGCGCGAAGCCGCCGTCAGC
>NC_057813.1:637952743-637954500 GCF_018294505.1 Triticum aestivum
CGTCGCCAAGTTCGTCGCCGACCTCCTCGCCCTGATCTTCGCCGGATCCGGGATCCCCGACCCCGGATCTCCCCATTCCGGCCACCCCCCCCCTCGCGCCCCGGCCTCCTCCTCGCTGGCTCCGGCGATCTCTAGCTGGATCGAGCCGCCGCCGCCTGTGTTCTCCGCTTCCAGGACGAGGTGCTCGCTCGGTCTAGCCACGCGTTGACCGCGCTGGCCAGCTTCGTGGGCTGCAGCCGCAGCAAGGCCCAGCCAGGCGTTCCCAGCCGGCCTGCTGGCCTCCAGATCAGGTCCGGCTCGCCTCGCGTCCCTGCAGGCCTCCCTCACCACCGACCGGGCCGAAGCCCAAGGGTGAGCAGCCCCCCTGGCCTTTCCTCTATTGGGCTAGTAGATTCGGCCTGACTCATGTTTTTTTCCCGTGCTGCGATTTTATCATTTATCCAGTGATTTACTATTTTACAGAAAAACCCCCATGCTTCATACATTTAATAACTCACAAACTGTGCATCGGATTAAAATAATTTATATATGTAAAATGCTCAGAAAATTGTGTAGATTAATAATATGCCACTTTCATCTATGTTAAAAATGTTTAACATGCTTTTTGTGTTTATTTTGCATAATGCCATGCTAAAATGATTGATTTCATAACTAAATAACCGTAGCTCGGTTTTAAATGTTCTTTATATGTAAATGGGGTGGAAAAATGCCTAGTTTAACATGGTCCATTTTATGTTGCTGTTTAACAACATTAAAATTGTGGTTAGGGTAGAACAGTACCGAATTCATAAATATGCATATGAGGTTTTTCCGGAATTGTTGTTTGTTGTTCCGGCCTCATTTAAACTTGCCTAAATAGTTAGTTTGCATATGCTTCACCCCTTGCCATGTTTAACAACATTTAATATTGATGAGTAGCATAAACGAGATGAACTGAATAATTGATGTGGTGTTTTGTCAATATGCAACTCGTTGCATATTGAGCTCCACTTAACTTGTAGTATTGCTTGTTGCACATTGCCATGCCATGCTCTTTAAACCGGACATGCATCATACTTGATTGTGTATCATGCGATGATTATGCTTGTGTGTTTACCATGTTGTTTGCTTCTTTCCGGTGTTGCTTCTTAGTTCCGGTAACGTTGCGTTCGTGAGGATTCGTTCGACTATGTTGGTTCGTCTACTTCATGGAGTCGTTCTTCTCCTTGCGGGATCTCAGGCAAGATGACCGCTACCCTGGATCTCACTACTATCATTGCTATGCTAGTTGCTTCGTTCTATCGCTATGCTGCGTTACCCATCACCTGTTTATCAAGCCTCCCATATTGCCATGAACCTCTAACATTTGACACCTTTCCTATGCAAACCGTTGTTTGGCTATGTTACCGCTTTGCTCAGCCCTCTTATAGCGTTGCTAGTTGCAGGTGAAGTTGAAGATTGCTCCATGGTGTACAGGATTTTGGTTGGGATATCACAATATCTCTTATATTATTAATGCATCTATATACTTGGTAAAGGGTGGAAGGCTCGGCCTTATGCCTGGTGTTTTGTTCCACTCTTGCCGCCCTAGTTTCTGTCATACCGGTGTTATGTTCCCGGATTTTGCGTTCCTTACGCGGTCGGGTGATTTATGGGACCCCCTTGACAGTTCGCTTTGAATAAAACTCCTCCAGCAAGGCCCAACATTGGTTTTACCATTTGCCTCACCACCACCTACTTTTCCCTTGGGAGTCGCTCTCTCGAGGGTCATCTTTATT
>NC_057813.1:637954986-638038306 GCF_018294505.1 Triticum aestivum
TGTTGGTCCGAACTAGAGCCCTTTGCAGCACCCCCTCAGGGAAACTTGAGGTCTGGTTTTAGTTGTACGGATTGCTCATCCGGTGTTGCCCTGAGAACGAGATATGTGCAGCTCCTATCGGGATTGTCGGTGCATCGGGCGGTCTTGCTGGTCTTGTTTTACCATTGTCGAAATGTCTTGTAAACCAGGATTCCGAGTCTGATCGGGTCTTCCTGGGAGAAGGTATATCCTTCATTGATCGCGAGAGCTTATCATGGGCTAAGTTGGGACACCCCTGCAGGGTATAATCTTTCGAAAGCCGTGCCTGCGGCTATAGGCAGATGGGAATTTGTTAATGTCCGGTTGTAGATAACTTGACACCAGATCCGAATTAAAATGCATCAACCGCGTGTGTAGCCGTGATGGTCTCTTCTCGGCGGAGTCCGGGAAGTGAACACGGTTTCTGGGTTATGTTTGACGTAAGTAGGAGTTCAGGATCACTTCTTGATCATTGCTAGCTTCACGACCGTTCCTTTTGCTCTCTTCTCGCTCTTAGTTGCGTATGTTAGCCACCATATCATGCTTAGTCGCTGCTGCAACCTCACCACTTTACCCCTTCCTTTCCCTTTAAGCTTTGCTAGTCTTGATACCCATGGTAATGGGATTGCTGAGTCCTCGTGACTTACAGATTACTACAACAACAGTTGCAGGTATAGGTTCATGCGATGATCATGACGCGAGAGCGATGCTTGCTTGCGTTGAGTTCTTCTTATGCTTCTTCGATTATGGGATAGGTTCCAGGTCAGCAGCCTGGGCTAGCAGGGTGGATGTCGTTTGAGTTTCTGTTTATGTTTCATCTGTAGTCGGATGTTGCTCTTATGTATTTTGAAGTTGTATTCGTGTGGCATTGTATGCCTTATGTATGTATCCCCATCTATTATGTAATGTTGATGTAATGACATCCACCTTGCAAAAGCTTTTCAATATGCGGGTCTATCCTTGGTGGGACCTTCGAGTTCCTTTTGGATAGGGTCGCATATTGGGCGTGACAATCCTCCCACTCAATTCTTTCGAGAGAAACTTTTCCTCAAGAAAGGACCCATTTCTGGAAACAATTATTTTTGCTTCCGGATCTGAGATAGGAGGTATACCCAACTGTTTTTGGGTGTCCTATGAAGATGCATTTTATCCGCTTTGGGTTCGAGCTTATCAATCTGAGATAGGAGGTATACCCAACTGTTTTAAGAAACGACAACTTAGGTTTCTCCAAACCATAGTTCAAACGGTGTCGTCTCAACGGAATTACGTGGTGCCCTATTAAAGTGGGTGCGGTTGTCTCTAATACCTAACCCATGAATGATAGTGGTAATTCGATAAGAGACATCATGGTACGCACCATATCCAATAGGATGCAACTATGATGTTCGGACACACCATCACACTATGGTGTTCCAGGCGGTATTAATTGTGAAACAATTTCCACAATGTCTTAATTGTGTGCCAAAGCTCGTAACTCAGATACTCATCTCTATGATCATATCATAGACATTTTATCCTCTTGTCACGATGATCTTCAACTTCACTCTGAAATTACTTGAACCATTCAATAATTCAGACTTGTGTTTCATCAAGTAAATATACTCAGTATCTACTTAAATCATCTGTGAAGTAAGAACATAACGATATTCACTGCATGCCTCAGCACTCATTGGACTGCACACATCAAAATGTGTTACTTCCAACAAGTTGCTATCTTGTTCCATCTTACTGAAAATGAGGCTTTTCAGTCATCTTGCCCATGTGGTATGATTTGCATATCTCAAGTGATTCAAAATCAAGTGAGTCCAAACGATCCATCTGCATGGAGTTTCTTCATGCGTATACACCAATAGACATGGTTCGCATGTCTCAAACCTTTTCAAAACCGAGTGAGTCCAAAGATCCATCAACATGGAGCTTCTTCATGCGTATACACCAATAGACATGGTTCGCATGTCTCAAACTTATCAAAAACGAGTGAGTCCAAAGATCCATCAACATGGAGCTTTTTCATGCGTTTTACACCAATATGACTTACATGGCAGTGCCACAAGTAAGTGGTACTATCATTACTACCTTATATCTTTTGGCATGAAAATGTGTATCACTACAATCAAGATTTCAATAAACCATTCATTTTAGGTGCAAGACCATTGAAGGTATTATTCAAATAAACAGAGTAACCATTATTCTCCTTAAATGAATAACCATACTGCGATAGACAATATCCAATCATGTCTATGCTCAACGCAAACACCAAATCTCGATGGTAGAGGGAGCGTGCGATGCTTGATCGCATCAACCTTGGAAACACTTCCAACACATATCGTCAGCTCACCTTTAGCTAGTCTCCGTTTATTCCGTAGCTTTTATTTCGAGTTACTTACACTTAGCAACCGAACCGGTATCTAATACCCTGATGCTACTAGGAGTACTAGCAAAGTACACATTAACGTAATGTATATCCAACATACTTTTATCGACCTTGCCTGCCTTCTTATCTATGAAGTATCTAGGGTGGTTCTGCTTCAGTGTCCGTTCCTCTCATTACAGAAGCACTTAGTCTCGGGTTTGGGTTCAACCCTGGGTTTCTTCACTGGAGTAGCAACTGATTTGTCGTTTCATGAAGTACCCCTTCTTGCCCTTGCCCTTCTTGAAACTAGTGGTTTCACTAACCATCAACAATTCATGCTTCTTCTTGATTTCTACATTCGCGGTGTCGAACATTGCGAATAGCTCAAGGATCATCATATCTATCCCTGTTATGTTATAGTTCATCAGGAAGCACTAGTAGCTTGGTGGCAATGTCTTTGGAGAAACATCACTATCTCATCTGGAAGATTAACTCCCTCTCGATTCAAGTGATTGTTGTACCCAGACAATCTGAGTACAAGCTCAACGATTGAGATCTTCCCCCTTAGTTTGTAGGCTATAAAACTCAACGGAGGTCTCATACCTCTTGACGTGGGCACAAGCCTGAAATCCCAATTTTTAGTTCTTGGAACATCTCATATGTTCTGCGACGTTTCAAAAACATCTTCCGTGCCTCAATTCCAAACCGTTTAACATTCCCCACTGAACTATCACGTAGTCATCAAAACGTGTATGTCAGATGTTCGCAACATCTACACACGACGTTCGGGGTTCAGCACACTGAGCGGTGCATTAAGGACATAAGCCTTCTACTGTCTGCATAATTGCTACTGTCAACTTTCAACTATTTTCTCTAGGAACATATCTAAAACAATAGAACTAAAGCGCGAGTTGTGACATAATTTGCAAAGGGCTTTTGACTATGTTCAGGATAATTAAGTTCATCTAATGAACTCCCACTCAGATAGACATCCCTCTAGTCATCTAAGTCATTACATGATCCAAGTCAACTAGGCCGTGTCCGATCATCACGTGAGACGGACTAGTCACCATCGGTGAACATCTTCATGTTGATCGTATCCACCATATGACTCATGCTCAACCTTTCGGTCTCTTGTGTTCCGAGGCCATGTCTGTACATGCTAGGCTCGTCAAGTCAACCTAAGTGTTTCGCGTGTGTAAATCTGGCTTACACCCATTGTATGTGAACGTTAGAATCTATCACACCCAATCATCACGTGGTGCTTCGAAACGATGAACTTTCGCAACGGTGCACAGTTAGGGGGAACACTTTCTTGAAATTTTAATGAGGGATCATCTTATTTACTACCGTCGTTCTAAGCAAATAAGATGCATAAACATGATAAACATCACATGCAATCAAATAGTGACATGATATGGCCAATATCATTTTGCTCCTTTTGATCTCCATCTTCGGGGCTCCATGATCATCATCGTCACCGGCATGACACCATGATCTCCATCATCGTGCCTCCATGAAGTTGTATCGCCAACTATTACTTTTACTACTATGGCTACCGGTTAGCAATAAAGTAAAGTAATTACATGGCGTTGTTCATTGACACGCAGGTCATACAATAAATAAAGACAACTCCTATGGCTCTTGCCGGTTGTCATACTCATCGACATGCAAGTCGTGATTCCTATTACAAGAACATGATCAATCTCATACATCACATATCATTCATCACATTCTTCTTGGCCATATCACATCACATAGCATACCCTGCAAAAACAAGTTAGATGTCCTCTAATTGTTGTTTGCATGTTTTACGTGGCAGCTATGGGTTTCTAGCAAGAACGTTTCTTACCTACGCAAAACCACAACGTAATATTCCAATTGCTATTTACCCTTCATAAGGACCCTTTTCATCGAATCCGTTCCAACTAAAGTGGGAGAGACTGGCACCCGCTAGCCACCTTATGCACCAAGTGCATGTCAGTCGGTGGAACCTGTCTCACGTAAGAGTACGTGTAAGGTCGGTCCGGGCCGCTTCATCCCACAATACCGTCGAAACAAGATTGGACTAGTAACGGTAAGAATATTGAACAAAATCAACGCCCACAACTACTTTGTGTTCTACTCGTGCATAGAATCTACGCAATAGACCTAGCTCTGATACCACTGTTGGGGAACGTAGCAGAAAATCAAAAATTTTCTTACGTGTCACCAAGATCTATCTATGGATAAACTAGCAACGAGGGGAAGGAGAGTGCATATACATACCCTTGTAGATCGCTAAGCGGAAGCGTTCAAGAGAACGGGGTTGAAGGAGTCGTACTCGTCGTGATCCAAATCACCGGAGATCCTAGTGTCGAACGGACGGCACCTTCGCGTTCAACACACATACAACCCAGTGACGTCTCCCATGCCTTGATCCAGCAAGGAGAGAGGGAGGGGTTGAGGAAGACTCCATCCAGCAGCACCACAACGGCGTGGTGATGGTGGAGGAGCATGCCAATCCTTCAGGGCTTCACCAAGCACCGCGGGAGAGGAGGAGGGAGAGAGGTAGGGCTGCGCCAGGGAGAGGTGAAACTCTTGTGTTGGCAGCCCCAAAGTCCTCAAGTATATATAGGGGAGAGGGAGGGGGCTGCGCCTCCCCTAGGGTTCCCACCCCCAAGGGTGCGGCTGCCCCCAAAACCCATCTAGGGTGCGGCCAAGGGGGGGAGAGGGGAAACTTGCCCCCCAAGTTAGGTGGGTGCGCCCCCTCCCCCAAACCCTAAGCGCCTTGGGCCCTTGTGGGGGGGCGCACCAGCCCACCTGGGGCTGGTACCCTCCCACACTTGTCCCATGCAGCCCTCCGGGGCCGGTGGCCCTTCTTGGTGGACCCCCGGGACCCTCCCGGTGGTCCCGGTACGTTACCGATAAAACCCGAAACTTTTCCGGTGACCAAAACAGGACTTCCCATATATAAATCTTTACCTCCGGACCATTCCAGAACTCCTCGTGACGTCCGGGATCTCATATAGGACTCCGAACAACATTCGGTAACCACATACAAACTTCCTTTATAACCCTAGCGTCGTCGAACCTTAAGTGTATAGACCCTATGGGTTCGGGAATCATGCAGACATGACCGAGACATTCTCCGGTCAATAACCAACAGTGGGATCTGGATACCCATGTTGGCTCCCACATGTTCCACGATGATTTCATCGGATGAACCACGATGTCAAGGATTCGATCAATCCCGTATACAATTGCCTTTGTCTAGCGGTATTGTACTTGCCCGAGATTCAATCGTCGGTATGCCATTACCTTGTTCAATCTCGTTACCGACAAGTCTCTTTACTCGCTCTGTAACACATCATCCTGTGATCAACCCCTTTGTCACATTGTGCACATTATGATGATGTCCTACCGAGTGGGCCCAGAGATACCTCTCCGTTTACACGGAGTGACAAATCCCAGTCTCGATTTGTGCCAACTCAACAGACACTTTCGGAGATACCCGTTGTCGGTGTCAAAACCGGTGGATCTCGGGTAGGGGGTCCCGAACTGTGCATCTAGGCGGATGGTAACAGGAGACAAGGGACACGATGTTTTACCCAGGTTCGGGCCCTCTTGATGGAGGTAAAACCCTACGTCCGGCTTGATTGATATTGATGATGTGGGTATTACAAGAGTAGATCTACCACGAGATCAAGGAGGCTAAACCCTAGAAGCTAGCCTATGGTATGATTGTTGTTCATCCTATGGACTAAAACCATCCGTTTTATATAGACACCGGAGAGGGCTAGGGTTACACAGAGTCGGTTACAATGGTAGGAGATCTACATATCCGTATCGTCAAGCTTGCCTTCCACGCCAAGGAAAGTCCCATCTGGACACGGGACAAAGTCTTCAATCTTGTATCTTCATAGTCTTGGAGTCCGGCTGATGATGATAGTTCGGCTATCCGGACACCCCCTAGTCCAGGACTCCCTCAGTAGCCCCTGAACCAGGCTTCAATGACGACGAGTCCGGCGCGCACATTGTCTTCGGCATTGCAAGGCGGGTTCCTCCTCCGAATAATTTATAGAAGATTGTGAACACCAGGATAGTGTCCAGCTCTACAAAATAAATTCCACATACCACCGTAGAGAGAATAATATTTACACAAGTTCAATCTGCTGACGTATTTTGTGGCGTGACGTCACACCACAACTAAGCCTTTACTCGAATCGTTTTTATTATACCACCTCCACGCGTTTAGCGAAGCGGTTTCCTTGGCACATCTTGTCAAAGCAGAGATCGTGTTCCCCTTATTCCGGGATTCTCATCAATACGGACGTGGGTAACCCAACTGCGCCCGTTGCCACGCCCCCTCCATCGAAGGCCGGTTCCAAACGGTCACGGGGATGGCTCTTGGTATTCTTCCTCTTTATAATGAGACCAAGGCCCGTTCTTTTTCTTCAATCCTCAATCGAATCCGCCCCTCGCCCCGAGTTCCAACACCCAGGGCTCCAGATTCAGGTACTTTCAACCTTCGACAATGTCCGGCTCCGACCTATGAGGCCGGTGGATGCCCTCCTCCGTCACGAAAGAGGACGTGCTAAAGCTGAGAGACGCCAGGTACCTAACCTACGAGATTTCGCATAGGTTGCCCGCCCAAGGGCAAGTTATTCCTACTCCCGAGCCCGGCGAGAGTGTCGTGTTCGTGTCTCATCTCCGTCGGGGTTTAGGCTTCCCAATAGATCCCTTCGTGAGGGGGCTCATGTTTTACTATGGGCTGGAATTCCATGACTTGGCTCCGGAGTCCATCCTCCACATCTCATCATTCATTGTCATCTGCGAAGCCTTCCTCCACACTACCCCTCACTTCGGCTTGTGGCTCAAAACCTTCAACGTGGAGCCGAAGATGATTGAGGGGCGTCAGGCAGAGTGTGGCGGGGCGGTTATAAGCAAGAGGGCCGATGCTCCATGGCCCGAGGGCTCTTTTCAGGAGGAGCTCGGCTTGTGGCAACAGGAGTGGTTCTATATCACCGCTCCCCGGGGCACCAGGCAGAGGCCGCTGCCCGCCTTTCGCCCGGGCCCTCCACAACGTCTAACGTCATGGGTCAACAAAGGGCTTGACTGGGGGCCGTCCAAAGACGTACCCCTGTTGCAGGGCCGGATTCGAGACCTCCAAGAAAGGGAGATCAATCTGGTCATAGTGGCACAGGTTATGCTTATTCGGCGCCTTCTACCCTGCAAACGTCGCCCCCTCCACCTGTGGGAATTTAATCCGGAGGGACCACGAGCTCTCCAACACTTCATGGGTTTGACACCCGTGGAGATGTACAAACTGTTCTTCGGATCACAAGAGATGCGTCCGGACTTGACCGAGGACGCTGGCCTAAGCTGCAATCGCCCGGATACTCAAGTAAGTAGCCCTGTGTCCGGACACATTGTCCATTTATTTATCATGGGTTTGCCTTTTAACCAGCTATCCCTTGGACAGGAGTGGATAGCGCAAGCAAAACTGATACGGTGTTCGGCCCCCCTCCCTGAGACCATGCCGGATCCCGTGTTAATCAAAATGTTGGAGGTTGCACCTTCGGAGGAGGGCGAAGGGGGGCACAGGGAAACTACCACCTCTACCAAGGAGGCTTTCAGTAAGGGGGGAATCGAGAATCCCTCCCTCCAGGGGGAGAAGAGGACCGCTTCCGAAGACCCGGAGGCCAAGGCCTCAAAGCGGGGAAAGAAATCTGCACCGGAAGGTCCTGTGCCGGGAAGAGCCCCGGCCGCACAGTCTCCCCAAAGGAATCAGCCCTCCAGTGAGCCGTAAGTAAAAAAGGGGGAGTTTTGTAATAGGGGACATCCCTACTTTATTTCTAAGGGTAACCGAAGTTTTCACCTTGTAGTTCGGATCTCAGTCCTTCTCAGCAGAGCTCATCTTCGGGGGACCTTCGTCCGGAGATGATGGAGAGCAAAACGCCTCCATCTTCTGCCCCGTCGGGCGGGGCGGACGACCCTGAGGTGTCGTCATGGAGGGTCTCCCCGAGTCCAGCGGAGCCGAGGAGTTCGGCACCCACTGGAGTACGGCCGGTGGAGCCGCGGGATTTCCTCGAGAGGGCGTCTATCTCAGAAGATCACCGCACATTAATGAGTATGGCGATTGAAAGGATCTCATCCGCCGAGAGCGGGTTGCATGGGGCCGTCGGAAGTTTGCTGATGGGGTTTGAGGTATGCAAAAAATGACATACCTTTTGACAGTTTTGCACATGGAGTGCGCCCTGTATAGATAGTAGCCCCTGAGACTTGGTATGTTGTCGAAAGCGACAGCGTGCCGAGGATCATAATCTCAGTTATAGAATGTCACCTTTCCTACGCAGGTGGCGGAATGTTCGGTGGCCAGCCGGACTGATGGAGTTGCCGAGCTGAAGCGGCAACTCGACGTTGCGGATGCGGACATCGCGCTGGTCAATAAACGACTTGACGAGTCACAAGGTAGGTGGTTTCTCCGCGGTCACCTAGTAAGGGAGCTAATGCCCGTTCCTTACAATTTGTATGCTTGATGCAGATTGTGCCGCTGTTGTGGAAGACCTTCGAGCAGAGCTTGCTCGAGCCAAGGAGCAAGCCAGGAAAAGTGATGCGGCTGCCTCGAAGGCAGCGGAAGAGCTAAAAGCCAAAAAGGCTGCTCACTGCCGAAGCAGGAAGGAGATGGTCGGAATGGCCGTGAAATTAAAAGATGCTACCGACCGCTATGGGGTTCTTGAAAGAGAACGCCGAGCGGAGCAAGAGGACCTGAAGAAGGCCGTCGCCGAAGCCAAGGATGCCTGTTGTGCGATGTGGGCTATGAAGGAGGAACTGCGTCAGGCCGGAGACATTGCGGCTGGAAAGCCCTTTATGCTGCGTAGGAAGTTCATAGGTCCGAAGTATGCTCAGTTGGGCCAATTGTGGGGTGCGGAGGATCCTTATCTGGATTTGGCTGCGAGTGCAGCGGACGCATTCATGCACTTCCGAAGCCAGGAGGATCACGAAATGGAAGAGCTTTTCTGATCTCAATTCCATAGTCCGGAGCGTCCACTTCCGTTGACTGATCGGTTGGCTGAGTGGGCTGAGCTGAATAGATTGTCCGGACTTGCCATGACGGATGTGGTGGCTCATCTGTGGCCAGAAAGGCCCAAGCCGGAGAGTTATTTTGGCTTGTTGCAGCAATTCCTTGGGGCGGTGCCGCATATCAAGGCGATGAAGCGGTCGGCATGCATAGAGGGTGCACGGATGCCTCTCGCCCGTGTTAAGACATACTGGGCGGAGATGGATGCCACCGATGTTGCATCCCGAGGTTCGGACAAAAGCCGATTACCTGCCGAGCACTATTTTGAGGAAGTCCTGTAGGGCGCTCGTTTAATAGAGTCGCAGTGCTCGAAAGATGTTATGTTCAAATGACATGTATGATTTGTGAGATCATGTTTATAATGTAACGGCTTTTTATACTTGTGTGTTCAAGTATTGAACTATCTCCTGTGCGGTCGTATATGTATGTATAACCTGAAAGATGGCGGTCTTTGGCTTCAGCCCCCATGCACATGGTGCGGGGGTGTTTGCAAAAAAAGCGCTTTTTCACACTTAATCCAACGTCTTGGTCCTTTGAAGGAGGTGATAGCATAGCAAACTAGGCAACTGGACTATAATGCTTTATCACTTTCACTTAGCCATAGGAGCTCGATGGTGGGGCTACTATATAGCCCCTAAAGGCACCGCGCTCTCCAAACTCGGGGCGCGTATGTGCCTGACCGAGAAGCGGTCCTTCGTCAAAGCGGAGGAATTCTAAACATTCCAGTAGTCGATCGAGTGGTTGACCAGTCTCTCGCTATATCATGACAGTCAGTTTTCGGCTTTCTCTACTAAGGTGCTCACCCAGCCGAACCGGGGCACAATCGCAGTAGTTCTCCTGGTGCCGCGTTAGCCGATGGAGCGGAACGTAAGGTAGCAAAACACAGGAGCGGGCAAACCCAACATTTGACCAAAGACATGATTCAGAGCTGATGCATATAAGGCCTAGCTCGAGACGCCGAACACTCCCTGAGGTATTCGGTCTTTATGATACCGGGCAGAACAATGCCCTAAGCCCCTAGTGTCCAGGTACGGGCGAGAACTTCTGATGCGGCCGATGCCAAAACGCCAGCCTCCTCCTCGGTTATGGTAGGAAACCGGGGGATGTGTATCAACAAGAGACGGTAAGAAAGGTTTACGCAGGGTCTTAATCTGAAAAGAATCCTTGCAACGGGTCCCTGCTGCACGTCTGCGCCTGTGTCTCTGGTGTGCTGTATCCTGGACGGGTGTAGCACGTGCTTCATCTGTAAAAGAGAAGAACTTAGTATGGAAAAAAATATCATGCAAAAGATGTATTTAAAATAAAGTATGATTTGGAAGATGAATAAAGTTGAGCTTTATTGGCTCTCATTGTTTATACGTGCAGCCCCTTGTAAAGAGGTATGCGGCTGGGAAGCCCCTTGTTTATTTATGCCGGACTCACCTAACCGTGTCCGAGGTCTGAATGACCTGTTTTTAGGGGCTTTGGCCAGCAAGGTCGGATTAGTGTGTGGCTGTCAAGGCAGTCTCACGTTTTCCATGGTCGAGGAACACTCGGAGTTACCCTTTAATGAGATTATGCCGCGTGGACCAGGCATTTTAAGCGTAAGAGACGCGTAATGCGGTATTGCGTTAAAGCTGGCGAAAGCTTCGCGTCCCAGTAGTGCTTGATGGCTACTTTTGAATGGGGCGATATGGAAAATGAGCTTTTCGCGACGAAGGTTGTCGGATGAACCGAACACGACCTCTAGTAGTACAGAGCCTGTACAATTGGCGTAAAGGCCTGGCGTCACTCCTTTGAAGGAAGTGCTGCTACGGTGAATTTTGGTAGGGTCTATCCCCATTCTGCGGATGGTGTCCTGGTATAGCAGGTTTATATCACTGCCGCCATCCATTAGGACTTGTGTGAATTGTAGTCCATCGATTATGGGATCCAATACCAAAGCAGTCCCTCCTGCGTTTCAAACACTTCTGGAGTAATCCTGATGGTCGAAAGTAATTGGTTTAAACATCCAATTTCGGGACTCTGCTGGGGTGGACCGTGCGGCGCGTGTTTTAGCAGGTGCCGCACTATTTTTCCTTGTTATCACATGAAGTGAGTTCACTGTTTTGACTTCTATTGGGAAAGTCTTCTATTTTCCGGCGTGCTGCTTGTGGGGTTCGTCGTCGTCTTCGCTTGGTGTGTCGAGCCCCTTGTGTTCGGCGTTAAGTCAGCCGGACTGCTTGAAGACCCAACAATCTCTGTGGGTATGGTTTGCAGGCTTCCCGGGGGTACTATGCATTTGACATATCCTATCCAAGATTTTATTTAGGTTGGATAGCTCATCACTGTTGTCCTTAAGAGGCAGTGTTTTATTATTCGGCCGAGAGCTTTTGAATCCGGCGTTGACCGTCGTGCTATTTGGGCCATTTTCCTTATTCCGGCGCTGATCTTTTCTGCATCGTGATTTTCCATTTCCATCCCTGACCTCGGATGTACTCGGGTTGCTGGTGCTGCATCTTGCCAGCCAGCTATCTTCCCCCGCGCAAAAGCGGGTCATGAGGCTTGTTAGCGCGGCCATTGTTCTTGATTTTTCCTGGCCGAGGTGTCTGGCGAGCCATTCGTCTTGGATGTTATACTTAAAGGCTGCTAAGGCTTCGGCGTCCGGACAGTCGACTATTTGGTTCTTTTTGGTGAGGAACTTGTTCCAGAAGTTGCATGCTGACTCTCCGGGCTGTTGAGTTATGTGACTTAAATCGTCTGCATCCATAGGGCGGACATAAGTCCCCTGAAAATTTGCTCCAAACGCATCCTCGAGCTCTTCCCAACTTCCAATGGTATTTTTTGGGAGGCTTTTGAGCCAATGCTGAGCTGGCCCTTTGAGCTTGAGGGGTAGGTATTTTATGGCATGGAGATCGTCTCCTCTGGCCATATGTATGTGTAGGTTATATCCTCAATCTAGACTCCGGGGTCTGTTGTTCCGTCATATGCCTCTATGTTTACGGATTTGAATCCCGCTGGAAATTCATGATCCAGTACCTCATCGGTGAAACATAGTGGGTGTGCGGCGCCCCTGTATTTAGGTGTGCCGTTGTCTTCAAACACTCGGCGGGTTGTGTTGCTCCCTGGAGTCTTCTTTTTTGGCCCATAGATGGACCTGCCGGGCCATCCTTTTTGCGAGGATCCTTATATGGATCGTGTTTCGGCTTGTGTGCGGCGCCGCTTGCCGCTCTTAGCCTGTCATCTGGTTGTCTATCCGGCCAGGCGGACTCTTTTTTTTGACTGTGGGGGCTCTACGGCCTCCTCGTCAAATTCGGGCAATAGCTTGCGCTTCGGGTAGCTCTTTGCCTGGTGACTATCGCCGTATTTATCTGCTGTATTGAGTACTTTGCTCCATTTCATTCTGAGTGCGTCCTCCGCTGTTTTGAGCTTCCGCTTTTGCTTCTTCAAACTTCTTGCAGTGGCGACGAGCCTTTTATGAAGGTTCTTATGCTCCGGTGATGTGTCCGGCGCGAGATCGTCTGGACTGTTGTTTTCGCCGGGGATGGGTTGCTTGTCCAATTCATCCTGTTCAGATGGTTGCTTGGTGGCATGTTCGTCGTCCACTGCTTCGCCCTGCTCTAAGGCTGGGTCAGTATGGGTGCCGTTGTTATCGAGGCGGGACTTCAGGCGGCGCTTGCGTCGCCGTTTTGGTTGTTTGTCGGGGGAGTTGTCCTTCGCCACGTCCCGTTTTTCCTCGTTATCGCTTCCTTTTGGTGTATCCACCATGTATACATCGTGAGTTGAGGTGGCTTTCTAGTGCCCCGTAGGCGCTGGTTCTTGGTCGTCTCCGTCATCATCGTCCATACCGTCGATGTCTTCGGAGTCGAAGTCTACCATGTCGGTTAGATCGTCGACAGTGGCTACTAAGTGGGTGGTGGGTGGGCCTTGAATTTCTTCGTCGTCCGCATCCCAACCGTCCTGACCGCAGTCCGGCCAGGTCTCTCCTGATAACGAGAGATACTTTAGCGAACTCAGGATGTCGCCGAAAGGTGAGTGTTGAAAGATGTCCGTAGCGGTGAACTCTATGATCGGTGCCCAATCGGATTCGATTGGAGGGGGCGCGGGAGGTTCGGAGTCCGGCGAGGAGTCCGGCACCTCGGAATCACGAGCTTCACAAGGGATAAGGTCAGTATTCGGCTCCATCGCCTTAGAGGTTGCAGCTCCTGAGGCGGTGTCTAGCCACCCGTCCTCGATCTACACAGCCAGCTCCGAATTGAGGGTCGGAGCGGACTCGTGTGCGGCCTCCAGGGCACTGTCCGGCTGCAGAGCTAAATCATGCCCATCATGACAGTGCGGCGCGCTCGGCTGTGGCTCGAATCCATCGAAGATCAAGTCTCCTTGGATGTCAGCCGTGAAGTTCAAACTTCCGAATCTAACCTGATGGCCAGGGGCGTAGCTTTCGATCTGCTCCAGATGGCCAAGTGAATTGGCCGCAGTACAAAGCTGTCGAACACGAAGATCTGTCCGGGAAGAAAAGTCTCACCCTAGACTGCGTCGTTGTTGATGATCGAAGAAGCCATCAAGCCTATCAGCAACGACACAGAGGAACTCTCAATGAAAGCACCAATGTAGGTGTCAAAACCGGCGGATCTCGGGTAGGGGGTCCCGAACTGTGCGTCTAGGCGGATGGTAACATGAGACAAGGGACACGATGTTTTACCCAGGTTCGGGCCCTCTTGATGAAGGTAAAACCCTATGTCCTGCTTGATTGATATTGATGATGTGGGTATTACAAGAGTAGATCTACCACGAGATCAAGGAGGCTAAACCCTAGAAGCTAGCCTATGGTATGATTGTTGTTCGTCCTATGGACTAAAACCATCCGGTTTATATAGACACCAGAGATGGCTAGGGTTACACAGAGTCGGTTACAATGGTAGGAGATCTACATATCCGTATCGCCAAGCTTGCCTTCCACGCCAAGGAAAGTCCCATCCGGACACGGGACGAAGTCTTCAATCTTGTATCTTCATAGTCTTGGAGTCCGGCTGATGATGATAGTTCGGCTATCCGGACACCCCCTAGTCCAGGACTCCCTCACCCATAGTGCACCTTTATAGCCACCCAGTTACGTTGTGACGTTTGGTGCACCCAAAGCATTCCTACGGTATCCGGGAGTTGCACAATCTCATGGTCTAAGGAAATGATACTTGACATTAGAAAAGCTTTAGCATACAAACTACGATCTTTGTGCTAGGCTTAGGATTGGGTCTTGTCCATCACATCATTCTCCTAATGATGTGATCCCATTATCAACGACATCCAATGTCCATGGTCAGGAAACCGTAACCATCTGTTGATCAACGAGCTAGTAAACTAGAGGCTTACTAGGGACATGGTGTTGTCTATGTACCCACACATGTATCTGAGTTTCCTATCAATACAATTATAGCATGGATAGTAAACGATTATCATGAACAAGGAAATATAATAATAATAATAACTAATTTATTATTGCCTCTAGGGCATATTTCCAACAATTGGTTGGTGCATTGCATAGTGATACATAATTCCTTATATAAACTCTCTTGAAAGTGATTGTCATCAATTACCAAAATGGGGGAGATTGAAAGAACATGCGGTGCCCCCATGTTTGGTTTTGGTAATTGATGACAATCTCTATGGACTAATGGTTGCCTTGACTTATATTTGAAGGGTTTGTCCATAGGCTTTTCTTGGAGTACATGTGTTGGTTTCAATGAGTTTATGAGTTGACCAAGGTGCTATTAAGGAATTATCCAAATGAAGAGAGTTGGAAAGATTCAAGGTTGATCAAGACTAAGTCAAGAGTGAATCAAGTTGATCAACTCACAAAGCGTAAAAGATGTACCGAGAGGGATCAAGTGATCCCATGGTATGGTAAGAATTGTCCATTGCACTTTGTGTACTAACCCATGGTCTATGTGAGAGTTCTATGTGGGGTTAGGTACATGTCCATGGGCTTGCGTCAAGAGGAAGATATCATACAACCCATGGAAAGGATGACATCAAGTAGTGATCGTCATCAAGATTGTCATGTGCAAGTTCAAGTGTAGCATCACGAAGAGATCAAGTGCTTGAAGCTTGCCATTCATTGTGGTGTTAATGGACTTGTGAAGATGTGCCGAAGAGTGGCTCACCCATAGTGGAGTATGGGGGAGCAATCATCTAGTCTCTATCGACCCAACGCAATCAAGAAAGGTGGTCCATCTTGCGGAGGACAAGATCATCATCATCTAGCTCAAGTGGATCGTGTGCAAGGCAAAGGTTTGCCCTTGATAGGTTTTCTATTTTACTGGTCTCTTGGTGGTAGTTGGGAGACCGGGTTATAGGATCGATAGCCGTACTATCAAGGGGGGCTCTCAAGTGAGTAGCTTGATCGTATCGTTCGTCGAGAGCTCAAACCATTGCATCCTTGCATCATGTTTCTTGGTTCTAGCTTGGTTCTCTTTGTGAGTCTTATATCTTATGGTCATCTTGATGACAAGCTTGAGTTCATCAAAAACAGAGTTTGCATGCGTCTTCTATGATGTTTTCGGTGTTGGAGGTTTTACCGGTCTTTTCCGAGGAAGGGTTCTGACCATTTTCTTTTGGGCCCTTTCTCATTTGCTTTTTATTGGTATTTCTATCAAGATTGTGTTAGCCCTTGTTGCTAGCTTTCCAACAAACTTGGTTTCGTCAAATTCGGAGTCCGAATGCAGAAGTTGTGGTAGTTTTGGTGTTCTGAAAATGATGCAGCAGTACTACCGCGGGTAGCAGCGGAAGTAATTTTTTACTACCGCCCTTGGGAGCGGTACTACCGCTCCGGGAGCGGTACTACCGCTCTTGGGAGCGGTACTACCGCTTGGAGCAGTACTACCGCGGCTACTTCCGTGGCTTCTTCCGCTTGGGACCAAAAACTCGTCACAAGTCCAGCGGTGGTAGGCACGGATGTAATTTTTTAGTACCGCTCGCAAGCAGTAGTACCGCTACCCTTAGCAGTAGTACTGCTACCGCTAGCGGTAGTACCGTGATGTCAAGCGGTACTACCGCGCGGTGCGGGCTGTGAGCATAACAGTTGGATTTTTTACCACCTATAAAAGGGGGTCTTCTTTCCCATTGAACCTTATCCTTTGAGCTCGTGTTCTTCCCCCATTGTTGACCTTCTTCGAGCTTGCTAACTCTCAATCCCTCCATGGATTCTTGCTAGTTTTTGAGGGAAAAGAGAGAGGAGATCTAGATCCACATTTCCACCAATCACTTTCTCCTCTATGTGAGGGGAACCCCTTGGATCTAGATCTTGGAGTTCTTGGTGTTCTCCTTCTTCTTCTTCCTCTCATTTTCTTCCCTAACATTAGTTGCTTCGGTGGGATTTGAGAGAGAAGGACTTGGGCACTCCGTGTGCCCTTGCCATTGCATTTGGTGCATCGGTTTGAGTTCTCCACGGTGATACGTGGAAGTTACAAGTTGAGAAGCTTATTACTCTTGGGTGCTTGGTGCCCTTGAGCTTGTTCCTCTTGGGTGCTTTGGCGCCCTAGACGGTTGGTGGTGTTCGGAGCTCAATCATTGTGGTGTAAAGCTCCGAGCAAGCGTCGGGGTCTCCAATTAGGTTGTGGAGATCGCATCGAGCAATTTGACGGGTACCGGTGATCGCCCCCAAGGGTTGCCAAAGTGTACGGGTTCGGTGACCGCCCCCAAGGGTTTCCATTTGTACGGGTTCGGTGACCGCCCTCAAAGGTCCCTTAGTGGAATCACGGCAGCTTGCATTGTGCGAGGGCGTGAGGAGATTACAGTGGCCCTAGTGGCTTCTTGGGGAGCATTGTGCCTCCACACCGCTCCAAACGGAGATTAGCATCCGCAAGGGTGTGAACTTCGGGATACATCGTCATCTCCACGTGCCTCGGTTATCTCTTACTCGAGCCCTTTACTTATGCATTTTACTTTGTGATAGCCATATTGTTTCTTGTCATATATCTTGCTATCACCTATGTAGTTTTTATTGCTTAGCATAAGTTGTTGGTGCACATAGGTGAGCCTAGTTGTTGTAGGTTTTGTGCTTGACAAATTAATCGCTAGGTTTATTCCGCATTTGTTCAAGCCTCAACCGTAATTATTTTAAAGCGCCTATTCACCCCCCCCCCCCCTCTAGGCGAGATCCACGATCTTTCAATTGGTATCAGAGCCTTGTCTCTCTTTGTTAGGCTTAACCTCCTAGAGAGTAAAGATGTCGACTAGGGGATTAGGATTCTCTGACACTCTTAGTTTCGATGGCACAAATTTTGATGTTTGGGTAATTTGCATGCTTAATCTCTTTAGGGTCATGGACCCAAATTTAGAGTGAATTGTAGATATGGGTTTTTCTCCTCCAAAGGATCCCCAAAGATTATGTTTAGAGGATGAGAAAAACTCTTATCTCAATGCTCAAGCTTCAAACGTGCTTTTCGATGCTTTGAGCAATGTAGTTATATTTGAACTCATGCCGTTCTGGGATGCTCATGAGTTGTGGACAAAGCTTCAAGATAAATATGGTGTGTCCAAGATTTGTAAGGATGATCGTTCTCCCTCCACCTCCGGCCATGTTGCGTTCTCAACTTCTTCTACTTCACCTACATGTGGTTTGCCACAAGGTAATGACATGGTGAGTAGTGGTGTTCATTGCAATGATGATAATGGGCTTATTGTTGATAATCCTTCATCACTTTCTTATTGCAATGCTTCATCTTTGGACTTTAGCACTTTGAGCACTCCAAATGTTTCACATGCTTGTGTTGATAGTCCTTGCATATCACGTAGAAATTGCTTGACTAAATCTCATGATGATATGCTTGCTATATCTTGTTGCCATGATAAAAATGCATCTATTTCCTTGAATTGTTGTGCTAACAATGTAGAGGAAACCCAACACTCCATGGAACAAGATGTGATGTTTAATGGTGCCTCAAGGGATCCTACATCATCATCTAGTGCGTTTTGCCTTATGGCTAAGGCGTCAAAGGTATCTCCTACTTTGAACCCCAATATGTCTCTTGATGATGATGTTGATGCTATTGATGATGAGGATAGTGATGAAGAGAATGATAATGTTGCCTCCTTAAAAATTAAGGGGGAATGATTTTTAAAGCTCTTCATAAGAATAAAATTGCTCGTTCCAACTTCATGGAAATCATGTCTATTGCCATTGAGGGCAAGATTTATATAGAGGAGTTGGAATCTCATCTAGAGGATCATGAGGTCACCATTGAGAAAATGGAAGGTCATGGGCGTGATTACGCTAATGAGATCGCCGACCTATCTCAAGCACTTGAACATGAACAAACCACCTCCGAATCTCTTGAGGAGACTTTTTCTCTAGAATTATCTAGAGTGAGGGAATCTCATGATAGAGCTCTTGAGGTGGCCAATGATTTCAAAACTAAAAATTCTAAGCTTGAAGTTTCTCATGCTAGACTCCTTGAGGATTTTGAGCACCTCGAAAATGGCTCAAGGGTCATCAAGCGTGAGCTCATCAAACTCACTGAGTCTCATGCCCAACTTGAAGCTTCTTATTTAAAAGAGCTTGCCAAGTTGTCTTCTCCTCTTGTTGCTAATGATGATGCTTGTGCTACTAACTCTATCTCTTGTGAAGCATCCATTTTGAAGGAGAATGTTGAGCTAAGAGCTCAACTTGAGTTGCTATCTAGCAATTATGGGAGGTTGGAAGAAAATCATGTAAAGCTCACAAGCTCTCATGATGATCTTCTAGTATCCCATAATGTGCTAAAGATAGCTCATGAGGCCATGGTTGCTAAGGTAACATCTAGTGAGCCTCATGTGGATACTAGCACTACTTCTAGTCAAGATAGTATATTGCCATGTGCTAGTCCTTGTAATTCATCTACTCACAATGTTGGTACATCTTGTGATGAATTGCTTTCCTTGCCTTGTTGCTCTAACAATGAAGCTTATACTTCATCTAGTACTTGTGTTGAGACTAACCATGTAGAGGAAATCAAAGAGCTCAAGGCCCAAGTCACATCTTTGAAGAAAGACTTGGAAAAGGGTCATGAAGGGAATTCCACACTCAACAATATCTTGAGTGTGCAAAAATCCCCCAATGACAAAGGTGGACTTGTATTCAACTCCAATAAGAAGAAGAAGTCCAAGAGAATCAAGAAGAAGGGCCAAGAGCAAGTCAAGAATTCGGCCAAGATTATTTGCTTCAAGTGCAAAATTGAAGGGCATCATGTTAGATCTTGCCCATTAAAGAAGAAGGCCATTAGTGACAAGCAATAAGGGAAGAGGCCACAAGTTCAATCTCAGGCTCAACCTCAAGTTGAAGAGAGGCCACTTCCCAAGAAGACTCAAGTTAATGCTTCTCTTGTTGAGAAATCAAGTGAGAAGAAAGTGAAGAGTAGACGTTGCTACTTATGTCGTGAGAAAGGTCACGTCGCTTCTTCATGCACTAGTGGTAACTTATCCAACCCAATTATTATTGATGATATCTATTCTCTTGGGAAGGATAAGGTTGGCAATGTGTTTGCCAATTTTGTTGGTACTCAAAGTGGTGTCAAGAAAAGAACCATTTGGGTAGCCAAGCCTATTGTGACTAACCTCTTAGGACCCAACTTGGTTGGGGACCACCAAGCTTAAACTTGATCAGTAGGTGTTGATGGAGGGCATTGGAGACTTGGCTACATTATGAAGAATTAAGGGAACTTCATCATTCTTATTGTCTCAAACCAAGTCAATTGGATTATCAAGTTTCTATCTTATATCCAATGTGCCTCCTTGCGGTAACTTGTACTTAAATTGTTTACATTGAAAGTTATGTGCCCCCTTGCATGTTTTGGTTCTGTTCCTTGCATGTGTTTGTATATGTTGTGCTTCCAACTTGCTTATCTTGAGCAATCAAGTATGTGTGTGTTGGTTCGCACATCATGTACGTGTGTGTTGTGCTTTGAGCCTTTATGCTACTTATTTGTATCCAAGTTGGCTCGTGTGAGAGATTAATGGAACATCCCATTTTGGGGGAGTGATGTGCTTTGTGCACCTCACAATCCTATAAATGTATGTACATGAGGAATACCATCTAGTATTGATATTACAAGATTATCTAGTCGCTAGGTGGTATATCTCTCATGAGAAATTCAAATTCTAAAAAGTCCATTGATTATCTCTTGTTGGATCCTCTTATTGCCTCTTGTTAAGTTCTTATTGGTATCACATTATGGGGGAATAATATACTAAGTGCATATTACAAGCCTAGAAAATGTGTACATTTGAGATATTGTCACCTAGAATTGATATTGTAGACTATCCTGTTCCTAGGTGGCATGTTAGCTCTACAAGTTGCAATTTGCCTGTGTTTGGTGTGAAGATGATGTCGGATATCCTTGTTATCTACTACCGGGAATTATTTCCAAATACTTCTTGTCTTTTGACAATTGCTAGTCACTTTTGTGTGGTAGAATTTATTGATCATCTTTACATTGGCTTTTGTTTTTATTTGCCTTTTCGCTTGCCAAGGATTGTGTCAACTCCCATTGTCTTCCATACCACTTGTGGATCTTGTTTATTTCTTGTTATTGTCTAGGGTTTTCTAGATATAGTGAAAGTGGTGGTCCCACCTTGTGCATTTTGTATTCAAATACAAATTCCCTATATAATGCACACCTCGTGGGGGAGCTGTCCTACTTTCTCTAGAACACTCTTCTTGTGATCCTTATCAGGTGTGTAGGTGGAAGGCAAGCCATTTCTTTTTGGTACTTTGTGCCATCATGAAACTTTGTTGAGAGCTTGGTTTGTTTGGAACCATCCTCTCTTTGGGAGTTTGACATCTTTTTTTTAGTGTGTATCAATGGATATCTCACTCCTTGTTGTATCTTTAATGATATCTTCCAAGTGATGATTTATCTATTTGGTATCCTTTCTCTTGGCATTTCCTTTTGTTTTGGTTTTAGTTCTTGAAAGTCTTGAGCATGCATATTTACTTCATGTATTTTATTTGGAATGCTTTCTTTCTTTGACTCAATATATAGGGGAATCTCCACCTAGTCTCAATTTGGATGAGATGTGAATGAAATTCATTTTCATATCTATATGCACATATTTATGTGGAGTTTGTCCTATGTATTGGTGTTTCTAACTATTTGGTCCCAATGAGTTTGGGTACCGTTTAGTTTGTGTTGTTCTTCTAGGAATGTTTGGAGATGCATTCGATGCTCGGCTCACTCACAAGGAAGGTGTTTCCACCATGTGCTTATTGGAGTCAAGCTAGGATGACCAATGGACTACCAACTACCTTCAATTGGTATCTACTACATCCTTTCAATGGTATCTCGGTAACAAGTATCATCATCTACTTCATGCACACATTTCTTGCATCAACCTTGTGTAGGTTGTTTCATGGCGTGTATTCATTCTTTCTTGTGATACTTGTTTCCTTTCTCAAAGCATCTCAACAATGATCTCATGTTTCTAGTTGTGATGTCTTTGATGGTTGTGTGGTAGTAATTCATCTATATCCAATAAGACCATATCTAGCCATGTGCTATGCTTCCAAGCAAATATCTTATTGGTATTATCTATGACTTCCTTTTGGATATCTTGTTCCTTCGTGTTGTAACTATTCCGGGTGTACATCCTTCTTTGTAGATATATCTTCATGATTTCGTCTACCTAGAATCTTATACACTTGAGAGAAGTTGCATATCTAGATGATATCCTTTCTTTCATGTCCACCTTGTCTTTCTTATATTATTTCTTTGGTGGCTCCATGAAAGATTTTGCCTTGAGTGTGTGTCCTCTATCGTTGCATCTTGATGCACTCTTGTGTGGTGAAGATTATTTTCCTCTTGCTTATCTTTACGAGGCTTAATTCCCTCGTCTTGATGAGCCTCTCTTCGTCTATCTTCACCACGGGTTGTCACAAGCATAGGTTCTCTATTTGCTTATTAGTAAGCTTGTGAACCCATTTGCCAGTTGTGTGTGGGAATGATAGGCCTTGCACCATGCGCCTCATGCTTTCAAGACTATGTTGATGCTTAATGCTCATCCTAATTTTAGTCTTCTCAAGTGCTTCGCCATGACTCACACACATCATTTTTGGTTGAGCCTTTTTCTTAAGTTGCCTCTCTTACATGTTGCTCAACCATGTGCTTGTTGCAAGCGCTAGGCTTTGTTTCCTATTTGCTCACTTGTACTGGATGTGAGTTTCTATTGATTTTGGAGGAGCTATGATCCTATTTTGTGCACTTTGTATTCAAATACAAATATTCTTATGTGTGCACAAATCATGGGGAGCTTCTCTAGTTTCTTTAGAACTCTCCTTTGCGCTTATCTTAATATCTTTATTCTTGTGGCTCGTAGGATCTTTGGTCTAGTTGGTTCAATTGATATCCGTTGATTGCTTGCTTCAATTGGTTGCTTCTGATTGCTTGTGTCTCTCTTTGTTATGTCTTTGTGGCATATCTTTCTGTTGCAATCGTTGTGCCTCAATATAGTTTGTGTTCCTCCAAGCATTTAGTGTTGGATATGTGTATTGCCTTCCACTCTCTTGTGGAGAAATACACACTTTATGGAGGTTCACAATTTATATTGGCGTTCTTAGCTTTTCGCCCATTTTGGCAATCGATGCCAATGGGGGAGAAGTTTCAGAGAGTTTTGTGGAGAAGTATAGAGAGTTGTCTCCTCTTGCTTTGGTTTATTTCCTTAGCTTTTGCATCTCATTCGCATGCATTATTGGTGTTGGGGAACGTAGCAGAAAATCAAAAAAATTATTACGTCTCACCAAGATCTTCTATGGAGAAACTAGAAACGAGGGGAAGGAGATTTCATCTACATACCCTTGTAGATCGCTAAGCGGAAGCGTTCAAGAGAACGGGGTTGAAGGAGTCATACTCGTCGTGATCCAAATCACCGGAGATCCTAGTGCCCAACGGACGGCACCTCCGCGTTCAACACACGTACAGCCCGGTGACGTCTCCCATGCCTTGATCCAGCAAGGATAGAGGGAGAGGTTGAGGAAGACTCCATCCAACAGCAGCACAACAGCGTGGTGGTGGTGGAGGAGCGTGGCAATCCTGCAGGGCTTCGCCAAGCACCGCGGGAGAGGAGGAGGGAGAGAGGTAGGGCTGCGCCAGGGAGAGGTGAAACTCTTGTGTTGGCAGCCCCAAAGTCCCCAAGTATATATAGGGGAGAGGGAGGGGGCTGCACCTCCCCTAGGGTTCCCACCCCCAAGGGTGTGGCTGCCCCCAAAACCCATCTAGGGTGCGGCCAAGGGGGGGAGAGGGGAAACTTGCCCCCCAAGTTAGGTGGGTGCGCCCCCTCCACCAAACCCTAGGCGCCTTGGGCCCTTGTGGGGGGGCGCACCAGCCCACCTGGGGCTGGTCCCCTCCCACACTTGGCCCATGCAGCCCTCCGGGGCCGGTGGCCCCAGTTGGTGGACCCCCGGGACCCTCCCGGTGGTCCCGGTACGTTACCGATAAAACCCGAAACTTTTTCGGTGACCAAAACAAGACTTCCCATATATAAATCTTTACCTACGGACCATTCCGGAACTCCTCGTGACGTCCGGGATCTCATCCGGGACTCCGAACAACATTCGGTAACCACATACAAACTTCCTTTATAACCCTAGCGTCATCAAACCTTAAGTGTGTAGACCCTACGGGTTCGGGAATCATGCAGACATGACTGAGACGTTCTCCGGTCAATAACCAACAGCGGGATCTGGATACCCATGTTGGCTCCCTCATGTTCCACGATGATCTCATCGGATGAACCACGATGTCGAGGATTCGATCAATCCCGTATACAATTCCCTTTGTCTAGCGGTATTGTACTTGCCCGATATTCGATCGTCGGTATGCCGATACCTTGTTCAATCTCGTTACCGGCAAGTCTCTTTACTCGTTCCGTAACACATCATCCCATGATCAACCCCTTTGTCACATTGTGCACATTATGATGATGTCCTACCGAGTGGGCCCAGAGATACCACTCTGTTTACACGGAGTGACAAATCCCAGTCTCGATTCGTGCCAACCCAACAGACACTTTCAGAGATACCCGTAGTGCACCTTTATAGCCACCCCGTTACGTTGTGACGTTTGGTGCACCCAAAGAATTCCTACGGTATCCGGGAGTTCCACAATCTCATGGTCTAAGGAAATCATACTTGACATTAGAAAAGCTTTAGCATAGGAACTACGATCTTTGTGCTAGGCTTAGGATTGGGTCTTGTCCATCACATCATTCTCCTAATGATGTGATCCCGTTATCAACGACATCCAGTTTCCATGGTCAGGAAACCATAACCATCTGTTGATCAACGAGCTAGTAAACTAGAGGCTTACTAGGGACATGGTGTTGTCTATGTACCCACACATGTATCTGAGTTTCCTATCAATACAATTATAGCATGGATATTAAACGATTATCATGAACAAGGAAATATAATAATAATAACTAATTTATTATTGCCTCTAGGGCATATTTCCAACAGTCTCCCACTTGCACTAGAGTCAATAATCTAGTTCACATCGCCATGTGATCAACACTCACAGGTCACATCGCCATGTGACCAACATCCAAAGAGTTTACTAGTGTCACTAAAATAGTTCACATCATCATGTGATTAAGACTCAATCAGTTCTGGGGTTTGATCATGTTTTGCTTGTGAGAGAGGTTTTAGTCAACGGGTCTGCAACATTCAGATCCGTATGTACTTTGCAAATCTCTAGGTCATATTGTAAATGCTGCTTCCACGCTCCACTTAGAGCTATTCCAAATGGTTGCTCCACTATATGTATCCGGTTTGCTACTCAGAGTCACTCGGATAGGTGTTAAAGCTTGCATCGACGTAACCCTTTACGCCGAACTCTTTATCACCTCCATAATCGAGAAACATGTCCTTATTTACTCCAAGAACAATTTTTTGACCGCTGTCCAATGATCCCCATTCCTGGATCATTCTTGTACCCCTTGAATGACTCATGGCAAAGCACACTTCTGGTGCGGTACACAGCATAGCATACTACAGAGCCTACGTCTGAAGCATAGGGGACGACCTTCATCCTTTGTCTCTCTTCTGCCGTGGTCGAGCTTTATCTCTTAACTTCATACCTTACAACTCAGGCAAGAACTCCTTTGACTGATCCATCTTGAACACCTTCAAGATCATGTCAAGGTATGTGCTCATCTGAAAGTACTATTAAGCATTTTGATCTATCTTATAGATCTTGATGCTTATTGTTCAAGTAGCCTAATCCAGGTTTTCCATTGAAAAACACTTTTCAAATAACCCTATATGCTTTCCAGAAATTCTACATCATTTCTAATCAACAATATGTCAACAACATATACTCATCAGAAATTCTATAGTGCTCCCACTCACTTCTTTGGAAATACAAGTTTCTCATCAACTTTTTATAAACCCAAAATCTTTGATCATCTCATCAAAGCGTACATTCCAACTCTGAGTTGCTTACTCCAGTGCTAAGGAGGATTGCTGGAGCTTTGCATACTTATTAGCGTCTTTCAGGATTGACAAAACCTTCTGGTTGTATCACATACAACCTTTCCTCAAGTATAACGTCGAGGAAACAATGTTTTGACATCCTATCTGCAAGATTTCATAAATCATGCAGTAATTGCTAATATAATCCCAACAGATTCTTAGCATCGCTATGAGTGAGAAAGTCTCATCGTAGTCAACTCCTTGAACTTGTCGGAAAACATCTTAACGACAAGTCGAGCTTTCTTAGTGGTGATACTTACCATCATTGTCTGTCTTTCTTTTAAAATCCATCTGTACCCAACGGCCTTAAAACCATCAAGTATTTCTTCCAAAGTCATGGATCCTTTCTTGGATTTTATGGCCTCGAGCCATTCGTCGGAATCCAGGCCCACCATCGCTTCTCCATAGCTCGTAGGTTCATTGTTGTCTAGCAACATGTCCTCGTGGACAGGATTGCCGTACCACTCCGAAGCAGTACGCGTCCTTGTCGTCCTACGAGGTTCGGTAGTGACTTGATCCAAAGTTTCATGATCACTATCATAAGCTTCTACTTCAATTGGTGTAGGTGCCACAAGAACAACTTCATGTGCCCTGTTACACACTAGTTGAAGTGATGGTTCAATAACCTCATCAAGTCTCCACCATCCTCCCACTCAATTCTTTCGAGAGAAACTTTTCCTCGAGAAAGGACCCGTTTCTAGAAACAATTATTTTTGCTTCCGGATCTGAGATAGGAGGTATACCTAACTGCTTTTGGGTGTCCTATGAAGATGCATTTTATCCGCTTTGGGTTCGAGCTTATCAATCTGAAACTTTTCACATAAGCGTCGCAGCCCCAAACTTTTAAGAAACGACAACTTAGGTTTCTCCAAACCATAGTTCAAACGGTGTCATCTCAACGGAATTACGTGGTGCCCTATTAAAGTGAGTGCGGTTATCTCTAATGCCTAACCCATGAACGATAGTGGTAATTCGATAAGAGACATCATGGTACGCACCATATCCAATAGGGTGCAGCTATGATGTTCGGACACACCATCACACTATGGTGTTCCAGGCGGTATTAATTGTGAAACAATTTCCACAATGTCTTAATTGCGTGCCAAAGCTCGTAACTCAGATACTCATCTCTATGATCATATCATAGACATTTTATCCTCTTGTCACGATGATCTTCAACTTCACTCTGAAATTACTTGAACCATTCAATAATTCAGACTTTTGTTTCATCAAGTAAATACACTCAGTATCTACTTAAATCATCCATGAAGTAAGAACATAACGATATTCACTGCATGCCTCAGCACTCATTGGACTGCACACATCAAAATGTGTTACTTCCAACAAGTTGCTATCTTGTTCCATCTTACTGAAAATGAGGCTTTTCAGCCATCTTGCCCATGTGGTATGATTTGCATATCTCAAGTGATTCAAAATCAAGTGAGTCCAAACGATCCATCTGCACGGAGTTTCTTCATGCGTATACACCAACAGACATGGTTCGCATGTCTCAAACCTTTTCAAAACCGAGTGAGTCCAAAGATCCATCAACATGGAGCTTCTTCATGCGTATACACCAATAGACATGGTTCGCATGTCTCAAACTTTTCAAAAACGAGTGAGTCCAAAGATCCATCAACATGGAGCTTTTTCATGCGTTTTACACCAATATGACTTACATGGCAGTGCCACAAGTAAGTGGTACTATCATTACTACCTTATATCTTTTGGCATGAAAATGTGTATCACTACGATCAAGATTTCAATAAACCATTCATTTTAGGTGCAAGACCATTGAAGTATTATTCAAATAAACAGAGTAACCATTATTCTCCTTAAATGAATAACCGTACTGCGATAGACACTATCCAATCATGTCTATGCTCAACGCAAACACCAAATCTCGATGGTAGAGGGAGCGTGCGATTCTTGATCACATCAACCTTGGAAACACTTCCAACACATATCGTCAGCTCACCTTTAGCTAGTCTCCGTTTATTCCGTAGCTTTTATTTCGAGTTACTAACACTTAGCAACCGAACCGGTATCTAATACCGTGATGCTACTAGGAGTACTAGCAAAGTACACATTAACGTAATGTATATCCAATATACTTCTATCGACCTTGCCTGCCTTCTTATCTACCAAGTATCTAGGGTGGTTCTGCTTCAGTGTCCGTTCCTCTCATTATAGAAGCACTTAGTCTCGGGTTTGGGTTCAACCCTGGGTTTCTTCACTGGAGCAGCAACTGATTTGCCGTTTCATGAAGTACCCCTTCTTGCCCTTGCCCTTCTTGAAACTAGTGGTTTCACTAACCATCAACAATTGATGCTTCTTCTTGATTTCTACATTCGCAGTGTCGAACATTGCGAATAGCTCAAGGATCATCATATCTATCCCTGTTATGTTATAGTTCATCACGAAGCTCTAGTAGCTTGGTGGCAATGTCTTTGGAGAAACATCACTATCTCATCTGGAAGATTAACTCCCTCTCAATTCAAGTGATTGTTGTACCCAGACAATCTGAGTACAAGCTCAACGATTGAGATCTTCCCCCTTAGTTTGTAGGCTAGAAAACTCATCGGAGGTCTCATACCTCTTGACGTGGGCACGAGCCTGAAATCCCAATTTTCAGTTCTTGGAACATCTCATATGTTCTGCGACGTTTCAAAAACGTCTTCCGTGCCTCAATTATAAACCGTTTAACATTCCCCACTGAACTATCACGTAGTCATCAAAACGTGTATGTCAGATGTTCGCAACATCTACAAACGGCGTTCGAGGTTTAGCACACCGAGCGGTGCATTAAGGACATAAGCCTTCTACTGTCCGCATAATTGCTACTGTCAACTTTCAACTATTTTCTCTAGGAACATATCTAAAACAGTAGAACTAAAGCGCGAGCTGTGACATAATTTGCAAAGGGCTTTTGACTATGTTCAGGATAATTAAGTTCATCTAATGAACTCCCATTCAGATAGACATCCTTCTAGTCATCTAAGTGATTACATGATCCGAGTCAACTAGGCCGTGTCCGATCATCACGTGAGACGGACTAGTCATCATCGGTGAACATCTTCATGTTGATCGTATCCACCATACGACTCATGCTCGACCTTTCGGTCTCTTGTGTTCCGAGGCCATGTCTGTACATGCTAGGCTCGTCAAGTCAACCTAAGTGTTTCGCGTGTGTAAATCTGGCTTACACCCGTTGTATGTGAACGTTAGAATCTATCACACCCGATCATCACGTGGTGCTTCGAAACGACGAACTTTCGTAGTGGTGCACAGTTAGGGGGAACACTTTCTTGAAATTTTAATGAGGGATCATCTTATTTACTACCGTCGTTCTAAGCAAATAAGATGCATAAACATGATAAACATCACATGCAATCAAATAGTGACATGATATGTCCAATATCATTTTGCTCCTTTTGATCTCCATCTTCGGGGCTCCATGATCATCATCGTCACCGGCATGACACCATGATCTCCATCATCATGATCTCCATCATCGTGCCTCCATGAAGTTGTATCGCCAACTATTACTTTTACTACTATGGCTACCGGTTAGCAATAAAGTAAAGTAATTACATGGTGTTGTTCATTGACATGCAGGTCATAAAATAAATAAAGACAACTCCTATGGCTCCTGTCGGTTGTCATACTCATCGACATGCAAGTTGTGATTCCTATTACAAGAACATGATCAATCTCATACATCACATATCATTCATCACATTCTTCTTGGCCATATCACATCACATAGCATACCCTGCAAAAACAAGTTAGACATCCTCTAATTGTTGTTTGCATGTTTTACATGGCTGCTATGGGTTTCTAGCAAGAACGTTTCTTACCTACGCAAAACCACAACGTGATATGCCAATTGCTATTTACCCTTCATAAGGACCCTTTTCATCGAATCCGTTCCGACTAAAGTGGGAGAGACTGGCACCCGCTAGCCACCTTATGCACCAAGTGCATGTCAGTCGGTGGAACCTGTCTCATGTAAGAGTACATGTAAGGTCGGTCCGGGCCGCTTCATCCCACAATACCGTCGAAACAAGATTGGACTAGTAATGGTAAGCATATTGAACAAAATCAACGCCCACAACTACTTTGTGTTCTACTCGTGCATAGAATCTACGCAATAGACCTAGCTCTGATACCACTGTTGGGGAACGTAGCAAAAAATCAAAATTTTTCTTACGTGTCACCAAGATCTATCTATGGATAAACTAGCAACAAGGGGAAGGAGAATGCATCTACATACCCTTGTAGATCTCTAAGCGGAAGCGTTCAAGAGAACGGGGTTGAAGGAGTCGTACTTGTCGTGATCCAAATCACCGGAGATCCTAGTGCCGAACGGACAGCACCTCCGCGTTCAACACACGTACAGCCCGGTGACGTCTCCCATGCCTTGATCCAGCAAGGAGAGAGGGAGGGGTTGAGGAAGACTCCATCCAGCAGCAGCACAACGGCGTGGTGGTGGTGGAGGAGCGTGGCAATCCTGCAGGGCTTCACCAAGCACCACGGGAGAGGAGGAGGGAGAGAGGTAGGGCTGCGCCAGGGAGAGGTGAAACTCTTGTGTTGGCAGCCCCAAAGTCCTCAAGTATATATAAGGGAGGGGGAGGGGGCTGCGCCTCCCCTAGGGTTCCCACCCCCAAGGGTGCGGCTGCCCCCAAAACCCATCTAGGGTGCGGCCAAGGGGGGGAGAGGGGAAACTTGCCCCCCAAGTTAGGTGGGTGCGCCCCCTCCACCAAACCCTAGGCGCCTTGGGCCCTTGTGGGGGGCGCACCAGCCCACCTGGGGCTGGTCCCCTCCCACACTTGGCCCATGCAGCCCTCCGGGGCCGGTGGCCCTTTTTGGTGGACCCCCGGGACCCTCCCGGTGGTCCCGGTACGTTACCGATAAAACCCCAAATTTTTCTGGTGACCAAAACAGGACTTCCCATATATAAATCTTTACCTCCGGACCATTCCGAAACTCCTCGTGACGTCCGGGATCTCATCCAGGACTCCGAACAACATTCGGTAACCACATACAAACTTCCTTTATAACCCTAGCGTCATCGAACTGGATACCCATGTTGGCTCCCACATGTTCCACGATGATCTCATCGGATGAACCACGATGTCGAGGATTCAATCAATCCCGTATACAATTCCCTTTGTCTAGCGGTATTGTACTTGCCCGAGATTCGATTGTTGGTATGACGATACCTTGTTCAATCTCGTTAACGGCAAGTCTCTTTACTCGTTCCGTAATACATCATCCCGTGATCAACCCCTTGGTCACATTGTGCACATTATGATGATGTCCTACCGAGTGGGCCCAGAGATACCTCTCCGTTTACACGGAGTGACAAATCCCAGTCTCGATTCGTGCCAACTCAACAGACACTTTCGGAGATACCCGTAGTGCACCTTTATAGCCACCCAGTTACGTTGTGACGTTTGGTGCACCCAAAGCATTCCTACGGTATCCGGGAGTTGCACAATCTCATGGTCTAAGGAAATGATACTTGACATTAGAAAAGCTTTAGCATACAAACTACAATCTTTGTGCTAGGCTTAGGATTGGGTCTTGTCCATCACATCATTCTCCTAATGATGTGATCCCATTATCAATGACGTGCAATGTCCATGGTCAGGAAACCGTAACCATTTGTTGATCAACGAGCTAGTAAACTAGAGGCTTACTAGGGACATGGTGTTGTCTATGTACCCACACATGTATCTGAGTTTCCTATCAATACAATTATAGCATGGATAGTAAATGATTATCATGAACAAGGAAATATAATAATAATAATAACTAATTTATTATTGCCTCTAGGGCATATTTCCAACAATTGGTTGGTGCATTGCATAGTGATACATAATTCCTTATATAAACTCTCTTGAAAGTGATTGTCATCAATTACCAAAATGGGGGAGATTGAAAGAACATGCGATGCCCCCATGTTTGGTTTTGGTAATTGATGAAAATCTCTATGGACTAATGGTTGCCTTGAGTTATATTTGAAGGGTTTGTCCATAGGCTTTTCTTGGGGTACATGTGTTGGTTTCAAGGATTTTATGAGTTGACGAAGGTGCTATTAAGGAATTATCCGAAGATTGGTCATGTGAGTGTTGACCTTATTGCAAGCATGTCTTGAAGAAGAAGATTGCGTGATCATTCATGTTTACCTTCAAGACATCATCCAAATGAAGAGAGTTGGAAAGATTCAAGGTTGATCAAGTCTAAGTCAAGAGTGAATCAAGTTGATCAACTCACAAAACGTAAAATATGTACCGAGAGGGATCAAGTGATCCCATGGTATGGTAAGCATTGTCCATTGCACTTTGTGTACTAACCCATGGTCTATGTGAGAGTTCTATGTGGGGTTAGGTACATGTCCATGGGCTTGCTTCAAGAGGAAGATATCATACAACCCATGGAAAGGATGACATCAAGTAGTGATCGTCATCAAGATTGTCATGTGCAAGTTCAAGTGTAGCATCACGAAGAGATCAAGTGCTTGAAGCTTGCCATCCATTGTGGTGTTAATGGACTTGTGAAGATGTGCCGAAGAGTGGCTCACCCATAGTGGAGTATGGGGGAGCAATCATCTAGTCTCCATCGACCCAACGCAATCAAGAAAGGTGGTCCATCTTGCGGAGGACAAGATCGTCATCATCTAGCTCAAGTGGATCATGTGAAAGGCAAAGGTTTTCCCTTGATAGGTTTTCTATTTTACCGGTCCCATGGTGGTAGTTGGGAGACCGGGTTATAGGATCGATAGTCGTGCTATCAAGGGGGGCTCTCAAGTGAGTAGCTTGATCGTATCGTTCGTCGAGAGCTCAAACCATTGCATCCTTGCATCATGTTTCTTGGTTCTTGTTTGGTTCTCTTTTTGAGTCTTAGAGCTTATGGTCATCTTGATGACAAGCTTGAGTTCATCAAAAACAGAGTTTGCATGCGTCTTCTATGATGTTTTCGGTGTTGGAGGTTTTACCGGTCTTTTCCGAGGAAGGGTTCTCACCATTTTCTTTTGTGCCCTTTCTCATTTGCTTTTTATTGGTATTTCTATCAATATTGTGTTAACCCTTGTCGCTAGATTTCCAACAAACTTGGTTTCGTCGAATTCGGAGTCCGAATGCTGAAGTTGTGGTAGTTTTGGTGTTCTGAAAATGTTGCAGCGGTACTACCGCGGGTAGGAGCGGAAGTAATTTTTTACTACCGCCCTTGGGAGCGGTACTACCTCTCTTGGGAGCGGTACTACCGCTTGGAGCAGTACTACCGCGGCTACTTCCGTGGCTTCTTCCGCTCGGGACCAAAAACTTGTCACAAGTCCAGCGGTGGTAGGCACGGATGTAATTTTTTAGTACCGCTTGCAAGCAGTAGTACTGTTACCCTTAGCAGTAGTATCGCTACCCCTAGCGGTAGTACCGTGATGTCAAGCGGTACTACCGCTCGGTGCAGGCTGTGAGCATAACAGTTGGATTTTCCCACCTATAAAAGGGGGTCTTCTTCCCCATTGAACCTTATCCTTTGAGCTCGTGTTCTTCCCCCATTGTTGACATTCTTCGAGCTTGCTAACTCTCAATCCCTCCATGGAATCTTGCTAGTTTTGAGGGAAAAGAGAGAGGAGATCTAGATCCACATTTCCACCAATCACTTTCTCCTCTATGTGAGGGGAACCCCTTGGATCTAGATCTTGGAGTTCTTGGTGTTCTCCTTCTTGTTCTTCCTCTCATTTTCTTCCCTAACATTAGTTGCTTCAGTGGGATTTGAGAGAGAAGGACTTGGGCACTCCGTGTGCCCTTGCCATTGCATTTGGTGCATCGGTTTGAGTTCTCCACGGTGATACGTGGAAGTTACAAGTTGAGAAGCTTATTACTCTTGGGTGCTTGGTGCCCTTGAGCTTGTTCCTCTTGGGTCCTTGGGCGCCCTAGACGGTTGGTGGTGTTCGGAGCTTAATCATTGTGGTGTAAAGCTCCGAGCAAGCGTCGGGGTCTCCAATTAGGTTGTGGAGATCGCCCCGAGCAATTTGACGGGTACCGGTGACCGCCCCCAAGGGTTGCCAAAGTGTACGGGTTTGGTGACCGCCTCCAAGGGTTGCCATTTGTACGGGTTCGGTGACTGCCCTCAAGGGTCCCTTAGTGGAATCACGGCATCTTGCATTGTGCGAGGGCGTGAGGAGATTACGGTGGCCCTAGTGGCTTCTTGGGGAGCATTGTGCCTCCACACCGCTCCAAACGGAGATTAGCATCCGGAAGGGTGTGAACTTCGGGATACATCATCATCTCCACGTGCCTTGGTTATCTCTTACCCGAGCCATTTACTTATGCATTTTACTTTGTGATAGCCATATTGTTTCTTGTCATATATCTTGCTATCACCTAAGTAGTTTTAATTGCTTAGCATAAGTTGTTGGTGCACATAGGTGAGCCTAGTTGTTGTAGGTTTTGTGCTTGACAAATTAATCGCTAGGTTTATTCCGCATTTGTTCAAGCCTCAACCTTAATTATTTTAAAGCGCCTATTCACCCCCCCCCCTCTAGGCGACATCCACGATCTTTCAATTGGTGTCAGAGCCTTGTCTCTCTTTGTTAGGCTTAACCGCCTAGAGAGTAAAGATGTCGACTAGGGGATTAGGATTCTCTGACACTCTTAGTTTCGATGGCACAAATTTTGATGTTTGGGTAATTCGCATCAAACTTCCTTTATAACAGCGGGATCTGGATACCCATGTTGGCTCCCACATGTTCCACGATGATCTCATCGGATGAACCACGATGTCGAGGATTCGATCAATCTCGTATACAATTCCCTTTGTCTAGCGGTATTGTACTTGCCCGAGATTCGATCGTCGGTATGCCGATACCTTGTTCAATCTCGTTACCGGTAAGTCTCTTTACTCGTTCCATAACACATCATCCCGTGATCAACCCCTTGGTCACATTGTGCACATTATGATGATGTCCTACCGAGTGGGCCCAGAGATACCTCTCCGTTTACACGGAGTGACAAATCCTAGTCTCGATTCGTGCCAACTCAACAGACGCTTTTGGAGATACCCGTAGTGCACCTTTATAGCCACCGGGAGTTGCACAATCTCATGGTCTAAGGAAATGATACTTGACATTAGAAAAGCTTTAGCATACAAACTACAATCTTTGTGCTAGGCTTAGGATTGGGTCTTGTCCATCACATCATTCTCCTAATGATGTGATCCCATTATCAACGACATCCAATGTCCATGGTCAGGAAACCGTAACCATCTGTTGATCAACGAGCTAGTAAACTAGAGGCTTACTAGGGACATGGTGTTGTCTATGTACCCACACATGTATCTGAGTTTCCTATCAATACAATTATAGCATGGATAGTAAACGATTATCATGAACAAGGAAATATAATAATAATAATAACTAATTTATTATTGCCTCTAGGGCATATTTCCAACAATTGGTTGGTGCATTGCATAGTGATACATAATTCCTTATATAAACTCTCTTGAAAGTGATTGTCATCAATTACCAAAATGGGGGAGATTGAAAGAACATGCGATGCCCCCATGTTTGGTTTTGGTAATTGATGAAAATCTCTATGGACTAATGGTTGCCTTGAGTTATATTTGAAGGGTTTGTCCATAGGCTTTTCTTGGAGTACATGTGTTGGTTTCAAGGAGTTTATGAGTTGACCAAGGTGCTATTAAGGAATTATCCAAAGATTGGTCATGTGAGTGTTGACCTTATTGCAAGCATGTCTTGAAGAAGAAGATTGTGTGATCATTCATGTTTACTTTCAAGACATCATCCAAATGAAGAGAGTTGAAAAGATTCAAGGTTGATCAAGACTAAGTCAAGAGTGAATCAAGTTGATCAACTCACAAAGCGTAAAACATGTACCGAGAGGGATCAAGTGATCCCATGGTATGGTAAGCATTGTCCATTGCACTTTGTGTACTAACCCATGGTCTATGTGAGAGTTCTATGTGGGGTTAGGTACATGTCCATGGGCTTGCGTCAAGAGGAAGATATCATACAACCCATGGAAAGGATGACATAAAGTAGTGATCGTCATCAAGATTGTCATGTGCAAGTTCAAGTGTAGCATCATGAAGAGATCAAGTGCTTGAAGCTTGCCATCCACTGTGGTGTTAATGGACTTGTGAAGATGTGCCGAAGAGTGGCTCACCCATAGTGGAGTATGGGGGAGCAATCATCTAGTCTCCATCGACCCAACGCAATCAAGAAAGGTGGTCCATCTTGCGGAGCACAAGATTGTCATCATCTAGCTCAAGTGGATCATATGCAAGGCAAAGGTTTGCCCTTGATAGGTTTTCTATTTTACTGGTCTCATGGTGGTAGTTGGGAGACCGGGTTATAGGATCGATAGCCGTACTATCAAGGGGGGCTCTCAAGTGAGTAGCTTGATCGTATCATTCGTCGAGAGCTCAAACCATTGCATCCTTGCATCATGTTTCTTGGTTCTTGTTTGGTTCTCTTTGTGAGTCTTAGAGCTTATGGTCATCTTGATGACAAGCTTGAGTTCAGCAAAAACAGAGTTTGCATGCGTCTTCTATGATGTTTTCGGTGTTGGAGGTTTTACCGGTCTTTTCCGAGGAAGGGTTCTCACCATTTTCTTTTGGGACCTTTCTCATTTGCTTTTTATTGGTATTTCTACCAATATTGTGTTAGCCCTTGTCGCTAGATTTCCAACAAACTTGGTTTCGTCGAATTCGGAGTCCGAATGCAGAAGTTGTGGTAGTTTTGGTGTTCTCAAAATACTGCAGCGGTACTACCACGGGTAGGAGCGGAAGTAATTTTTTACTACCGCCCTTGGGAGCGGTACTACCGCCCTTGGGAGCGGTACTACCGCTTGGAGAAGTACTACCGCAGCTACTTCCGTGGCTTCTTCCGCTCGGGACCAAAAACTTGTCACAAGTCCAGCAGTGGTAGGAACGGATGTAATTTTTTAGTACCGCTCGCAAGCAGTAGTACCGCTACCCTTAGCAGTAGTACCGCTACTCCTAGCGGTAGTACCGTGATGTCAAGCGGTACTACCGCTCGGTGCGGGCTGTGAGCATAACAGTTGGATTTTTCCCACCTATAAAAGGGGGTCTTCTTCCCCCATTGAACCTTATCCTTTGAGCTCGTGTTCTTCCCCCATTGTTGACCTTCTTCGAGCTTGCTAACTCTCAATCCCTCCATGGATTCTTGCTAGTTTTTGAGGGAAAAGAGAGAGGAGATCTATATCCACATTTCCACCAATCACTTTCTCCTCTATGTGAGGGGAACCCCTTGGATCTAGATCTTGGAGTTCTTGGTGTTCTCCTTCTTGTTCTTCCTCTCATTTTCTTCCCTAGCATTAGTTGCTTCGGTGGGATTTGAGAGAGAAGGACTTGGGCACTCCGTGTGCCCTTGCCATTGCATTTGGTGCATCGGTTTGAGTTCTCCACGGTGATACGTGGAAGTTACAAGTTGAGAAGCTTATTACTCTTGGGTGCTTGGTGCCCTTGAGCTTGTTCCTCTTGGGTGCTTGGGCGCCCTAGACGGTTGGTGGTGTTCGGAGCTTAATCATTGTGGTGTAAAGCTCTAAGCAAGCGTCGGGGTCTCCAATTAGGTTGTGGAGATCGCCCCGAGCAATTTGACGGGTACCAGTGACCGCCCCCAAGGGTTGCCAAAGTGTACGGGTTCGGTGATCGCCCCCGAGGGTTGCCATTTGTACGGTTTCGGTGACCGCCCTCAAGGGTCCCTTAGTGGAATCACGGCATCTTGCATTGTGCGAGGGCGTGAGGAGATTACAGTGGCCCTAGTGGCTTCTTGGCGAGCATTGTGCCTCCACACCACTCCAAATGGAGATTAGCATCCGCAAGGGTGTGAACTTCGGGATACATCGTCATCTCCACGTGCCTTGGTTATCTCTTACCTGAGCCCTTTACTTATGCATTTTACTTTGTGATAGCCATATTGTTTCTTTCATATATCTTGCTATCACCTAAGTAGTTTTTATTGCTTAGCATAAGTTGTTAGTGCACATAGGTGAGCCTAGTTGTTGTAGGTTTTGTGCTTGACAAATTAATCGCTAGGTTTATTCCGCATTTGTTCAAGCCTCAACCGTAATTATTTTAAAGCGCCTATTCACCCCCCCCTCTAGGCGACATCCACGATCTTTCAATTGGTATCAGAGCCTTGTCTCTCTTTGTTAGGCTTAATCGCCTAGAGAGTAAAGATGTCGACTAGGGGATTAGGATTCTCTGACACTCTTAGTTTCGATGGCACAAATTTTGATGTTTGGGTAATTCGCATGCTTAATCTCTTTAGGGTCATGGAACCAAATTTAGAGCGAATTGTAGATATGGGTTTTTCTCCTCCAAAGGATCCCCAGAGATTATCTTTAGAGGATGAGAAAAACTCTTATCTCAATGCTCAAGCTTCAAATGTGCTTTTCGATGCTTTGAGCAATGTAGTTATATTTGAACTCATGTCGTTCCGGGATGCTCATGAGTTGTGAACAAAGCTTCAAGATAAATATGGTGTGTCCAAGATTTGTAAGGATGATTGTTCTCCCTCCACCTCCGGCCATGTTGCGTTCTCAACTTCTTCTACTTCACCTACATGTGGTTTGCCACAAGGTAATGACATGGTGTGTAGTGGTGTTCATTGCAATCATGATAATGGGCTTATTGTCGATAATCCTTCATCACTTTCTTATTGCAATGCTTCATCTTTGGACTTTAGCACTTCGAGCACTCCAAATGTTTCACATGCTTGTGTTGATAGTCCTTTCATATCACGTAGAAATTGCTTGACTAAATCTCATGATGATATGCTTGCTATATCTTGTTGCCATGATAAAAATGCATCTATTTCCTCGAATTGTTGTGCTAACAATGTAGAGGAAACCCAACACTCCATGGAACAATATGTGATGTTTAATGGTGCCTCTAGGGATCCTACATCATCATCTAGTGCGTTTTGCCTTATGGCTAAGGCGTCAAAGGTATCTCCTACTTTGAACCCCAATATGTCTCTTGATGATGATGTTGATGCTATTGATGATGAGGATAATGATGAAGAGAATGATAATGTTGCCTCCTTAAAAATTAAGGGGGAAATGATTTTTAAAGCTCTTCATAAGAATAAAATTGCTCGTTCCAACTTCATGGAAATCATGTCTATTGCCATTGAGGGCAGGATTTATATAGAGGAGTTGGAATCTCATCTAGAGGATCATGAGGTCACCATTGAGAAAATGGACGATCATGGGCGTGATTACGCTAATGAGATCGCCGACCTATCTCAAGCACTTGAACATGAACAAACCACCTCCGAATCTCTTGAGGAGACTTTTGCTCTAGAATTATCTAGAGTGGGGGAATCTCATGATAGAGCTCTTGAGGTGGCCAATGATTTCAAAACTAAAAATTCTAAGCTTGAAGTTTCTCATGCTAGACTCCTTGAGGATTTTGAGCACCTCGAAAATGGCTCAAGGGTCATCAAGGGTGAGCTCATCAAACTCACCGAGTCTCATGCCCAACTTGAAGCTTCTTATTTAAAAGAGCTTGCCAAGTTGTCTTCTCCTCTTGTTGCTAATGATGATGCTTGTGCTACTAACTCTATCTCTTGTGAAGCATCCATTTTGAAGGAGAATGTTGAACTAAGAGCTCAACTTGAGTTGCTATCTAGCAATTATGGGAGGTTGGAAGAAAATCATGTAAAGCTCACAAGCTCTCATGATGATCTTCTAGTATCCCATAATGTGCTAAAGATAGCTCATGAGGCCATGGTTGCTAAGGTAACATCTAGTGAGCCTCATGTGGATACTAGCACTACTTCTAGTCAAGATAGTATATTGCCATGTGCTAGTCCTTGTAATTCATCTACTCACAATGTTGGTACATCTTGTGATGAATTGCTTTCCTTGCCTTGTTGCTCTAACAATGAAGCTTATACTTCGTCTAGTACTTGTGTTGAGACTAACCATGTAGAGGAAATCAAAGAGCTCAAGGCCCAAGTCACATCTTTGAAGAAAGACTTGGAAAAGGGTCATGAAGGGAATTCCACACTCAACAATATCTTGAGTGTGCAAAAATCCCCCAATGACAAAGGTGGACTTGTATTCAACTCCAATAAGAAGAAGAAGTCCAAGAGAATCAAGAAGAAGGGCCAAGAGCAAGTCAAGAATTCGGCCAAGATTATTTGCTTCAAGTGCAAAATTGAAGGGCATCATGTTAGATCTTGCCCATTGAAGAAGAAGGCCATTAGTGACAAGCAATAAGGGAAGAGGCCACAAGTTCAGTCTCAGTCTCAACCTCAAGTTGAAGAGAGGCCACTTCCCAAGAAGACTCAAGTTAATGCTTCTCTTGTTGAGAAATCAAGTGAGAAGAAAGTGAAGAGTAGACGTTGCTACTTATGTCGTGAGAAAGGTCACGTCGCTTCTTCATGCACTAGTGGTAACTTATCCAACCCAATTATTATTGATGATATCTATTCTCTTGGGAAGGATAAGGTTGGCAATGTGTTTGCCAAGTTTGTTGGTACTCAAAGTGGTGTCAAGAAAAGAACCATTTGGGTAGCCAAGCCTATTGTGACTAACCTCTTAGGACCCAACTTGGTTGGGGACCACCAATCTTATACTTGATCAATAGGTGTTGATGGAGGGCATTGGAGACTTGGCTACATTATGAAGAATTAAGGGAACTTCATCATTCTTATTGTCCCAAACCAAGTCAATTGGATTATCAAGTTTGTATCTTATATCCAATGTGCCTCCTTGCGGTAACTTGTACTTAAATTGTTTACATTGAAAGTTACGTGCCCCCTTGCATGTTTTGGTTTTGTTCCTTGCATGTGTTTGTATATGTTGTGCTTCCAACTTGCTTATCTTGAGCAATCAAGTATGTGTGTGTTGGTTCGCACATCATGTACGTGTGTGTTGTGCTTTTAGCCTTTATGCTACTTATTTGTATCCTAGTTGGCTCGTGTGAGAGATTAATGGAACATCCCATTTTGGGGGAGTGATGTGCTTTGTGCACCTCACAATCCTATAAATGTGTGTACATGAGGAATACCATCTAGTATTGATATTACAAGATTATCTAGTCGCTAGGTGGTATATCTCTCATGAGAAATTCAAATTCTAAAAAGTCCATTGATTATCTCTTGTTGGATCCTCTTATTGTCTCTTGTTAAGTTATTATTGGCATCACATTATGGGGGAGTAATATACTAAGTGCATATTACAAGCCTAGAAAATGTGTACATTTGAGATATTGTCACCTAGAATTGATATTGTAGACTATCCTGTTCCTAGGTGGCATGTTAGCTCTACAAGTTGCAATTTGCTTGTGTTTGGTGTGAAGATGATGTCGGATATCCTTGTTATCTACCACCGGGAGTTATTTCCAAATACTTCTTGTCTTTTGACAATTGGTAGTCACTTTTGTGTGGTAGAATTTATTGACCATCTTTACATTGGCTTTTGTTTTTATTTGCCTTTTCTCTTGCCAAGGATTGTGTCAACTCCCATTGTCTTCCATACCACTTGTGGATCTTGTTTATTTCTTGTTCTTGTCTAGGGTTTTCTAGATATAGTGAAAGTGGTGATCCCACCTTGTGCATTTTGTATTCAAATACAAATTCCCTATATAATGCACAACTCGTGGGGGAGCTATCCTACTTTCTCTAGAACACTCTTCTTGTGATCCTTATCAGGTGTGTAGGTGGAAGGCAAGCCATTTCTTTTTGGTACTTTGTGCCATCATGAAACTTTGTTGAGAGCTTGGTTTGTTTGGAACCATCCTCTCTTTGGGAGTTTGACATCTTTTTTTAGTGTGTATCAATGGATATCTCACTCCTTGTTGTGTCTTTAATGATATCTTACAAGTGATGATTTATCTATTTGGTATCCTTTTCTCTTGGCATTTCGTTTTGTTTTGGTTTTAGTTCTTGAAAGTCTTGAGCATGCATATTTACTTCATGTATTTTATTTGGCATGCTTTCTTTCTTTGACTCAATATATAGGGGAATCTCCACCTAGTCTCAATTTGGATGAGATGTGCATGAAATTCATTTTCATATCTATATGCACATATTTATGTGGAGTTTGTCCTATGTATTGGTGTTTCTAACTATTTGGTCCCAATGAGTTTGGGTACCATTTAGTTTGTGTTGTTCTTCTAGGAATGTTTGGAGATGCATTCGATGCTCAGCTCACTCACAAGGAAGGTGTTTCCACCATGTGCTTATTGGAGTCAAGCTAGGATGACCAATGGACTACCAACTACCTTCAATTGGTATCTACTACATCCTTTCAATGGTATCTCAGTAACAAGTATCATCATCTACTTCATGCACACATTTCTTGCATCAACCTTGTGTAGGTTGTTTCATGGCATGTATTCATTCTTTCTTGTGATACTTGTTTCCTTTCTCAAAGCATCTCAACAATGATCTCATGTTTCTAGTTGTGATGTCTTTGATGGTTGTGTGGTAGGAATTCATCTATATCCAATAAGACCATATCTAGCCATGTGCTATGCTTCCAAGCAAATATCTTATTGGTATTATCTATGACTTCCTTTTGGATATCTTGTTCCTTCGTGTTGTAACTATTCCGGGTGTACATCCTTCTTTGTAGATATATCTTCATGATTTCATCTACCTAGAATCTTATACACTTGAGAGAAGTTGCATATCTAGATGATATCCTTTCTTTCATGTCCACCTTGTCTTTCTTATGTTATTTCTTTGGTTGCTCCATGAAAGCTTTTGCCTTGAGTGTGTGTCCTCTATCGTTGCATCTTGATGCACTCTTGTGTGGTGAAGATTATTTTCCTCTTGCTTATCTTTACGAGGCTTAATTCCCTCGTCTTGATGAGCCTCTCTTCGTCTATCTTCACCACGGGTTGTCACAAGCATAGGTTCTCTATTTGCTTATTAGTAAGCTTGTGAACCCATTTGCCAGTTGTGTGTGGGAATGATAGGCCTTGCACCATGCGCCTCATTCTTTCAAGACTATGTTGATGCTTAATGCTCATCCTAATTTTAGTCTTCTCAAGTGCTTCGCCATGACTCACACACATCATTTTTGGTTGAGCCTTTTTCTTAAGTTGCCTCTCTTACATGTTGCTCAACCATGTGCTTGTTGCAAGCGCTAGGCTTTGTTTCCTATTTGCTCACTTGCACTGGATGTGAGTTTCTATTTATTTTGGGGGAGCTATGATCCTATTTTGTGCACTTTGTATTCAAATACAAATATTCTTATGTGTGCACAAATCATGGGGAGCTTCTCTAGTTTCTTTAGAACTCTCCTTTGCGCTTATCTTAATATCTTTATTCTTGTGGCTCGTAGGATCTTTGGTCTAGTTGGTTCAATTGATATCCGTTGATTGCTTGCTTCAATTGGTTTCTTCTGATTGCTTGTGTCTCTCTTTGTTATGTCTTTGTGGCATATCTTTCTGTTGCAATCGTTGTGCCTCAATATAGTTTGTGTTCCTCCAAGCATTTACTGTTGGATATGTGTATTGCCTTCCACTCTCTTGTGGAGAAATACACACTTTATGGAGGTTCACAATTTATATTGGCCTTCTTAGCTTTTTGCCCATTTTGGCAATCGATGCCAATGGGGGAGAAGTTTCAGAGAGTTTTGTGGAGAAGTTTAGAGAGTTATCTCCTCTTGTTTTGGTTTATTTCCTTAGCTTTTGCATCTCATTCGCATGCATTATTGGTGTTGGGGAACGTAGCAGAAAATCAAAAAAATTCTTATGTCTCACCAAGATCTATCCATGGAGAAACTAGAAACGAGGGGAAGGAGAGTGCATCTACATACCCTTGTAGATTGCTAAGTGGAAGCCTTCAAGAGAACGGGGTTGAAGGAGTCGTACTCATCGTGATCCAAATCACCGGAGATCCTAGTGCCGAACGGACGGCACCTCCGCGTTCAACACATGTACAGCCCGGTGACGTCTCCCATGCCTTGATCCAGCAAGGAGAGAGGGAGAGGTTGAGGAAGACTCCATCCAGCAGTAGCACAACGGCGTGGTGGTGGTGGAGGAGCGTGGCAATCCTGCAGGGCTTCGCCAAGCACCGCGGGAGAGGAGGAGGGAGAGAGGTAGGGCTGCGCCAGGGAGAGGTGAAACTCTTGTGTTGGCAGCCCCAAAGTCCCCAAGTATATATAGGGGAGAGGGAGGGGGCTGCACCTCCCCTAGGGTTCCCACCCCCAAGGGTGCGGCTGCCCCCAAAACCCATCTAGGGTGCGGCCAAGGGGGGTAGAGGGGAACTTGCCCCCCAAGTTAGGTGGGTGCGCCCCCTCCCCCAAACCTTAGGCGCCTTGGGCCCTTGTGGGGGGGCGCACCAGCCCACCTGGGGCTGGTCCCATCCCACACTTGGCCCATGCAGCCCTCCGGGGCTGGTGGCCCCACTTGGTGGACCCCCGGGACCCTCCCGGTGGTCCCGGTACGTTACCGATAAAACCCGAAACTTTTCCGGTGACCAAAACAGGACTTCCCATATATAAATCTTTACCTCCGGACCATTCCGGAACTCCTCGTGATGTCCGGGATCTCATCCGAGACTCCGAACAACATTCGGTAACCACATACAAACTTCCTTTATAACCCTAGTGTCATCGAACCTTAAGTGTGTAGACCCTACGGGTTCGGGAATCATGCAGACATGACCGAGACGTTCTCCGGTCAATAACCAACAACGGAATCCGGATACCCATGTTGGCTCCCACATGTTCCATGATGATCTCATCGGATGAACCACGATGTCGAGGATTCGGTCAATCTCGTATGCAATTCCCTTTGTCTAGCGGTATTGTACTTGCCCGAGATTCGATCGTTGGTATGCCGATACCTTGTTCAATCTCGTTACCGGCAAGTCTCTTTACTCGTTCCGTAACACATCATCCCGTGATCAACCCCTTTGTCACATTGTGCACATTATGATGATGTCCTACCGAGTCGGCCTAGAGATACCTCTCCGTTTACACGGAGTGACAAATCCCAGTCTCGATTCGTGCCAACCCAACAGACACTTTCGGAGATACCCGTAGTGCACCTTTATAGCCACCCAGTTAAGTTGTGACGTTTGGTGCACCCAAAGCATTCCTACGGTATCCGGGAGTTGCACAATCTCATGGTGTAAGGAAATGATACTTGACATTAGAAAAGCTTTAGCATACGAACTACGATCTTTGTGCTAGGCTTAGGATTGGGTCTTGTCCATCACATCATTCTCCTAATGATGTGATCTCATTATCAACGACATCCAATGTCCATGGTCAGGAAACTGTAACCATCTATTGATCAACGAGCTAGTAAACTAGAGGCTTACTAGGGACATGGTGTTGTCTATGTACCCACACATGTATCTGAGTTTCCTATCAATACAATTATAGCATGGATAGTAAACGATTATCATGAACAAGGAAATATAATAATAATAATAACTAATTTATTATTGCCTCTATGGCATATTTCCAACAGTCTCCCACTTGCACTAGAGTCAATAATCTAGTTCACATCACCATGTGATCAACACTCACAGGTCACATCGCCATGTGACCAACATCCAAAGAGTTTACTAGTGTCACTAAACTAGTTCACATCATCATGTGATTAAGACTCAATGAGTTCTGGGGTTTGATCATGTTTGCTTATGAGAGAGATTTTAGTCAACGTGTCTGCAACATTCAGATTCGTATGTACTTCGCAAATCTCTAGGTCATATTGTAAATGCTGCTTCCACGCTCCACTTACAGCTATTCCAAATGGTTGCTCCACGATACGTATTCGGTTTGCTACTCATAGTCACTCGGATAGGTGTTAAAGCTTGCATCGACGTAACCCTTTACACCGAACTCTTTATCACCTCCATAATCGAGAAACATGTCCTAATTTACTCCAAGGACAATTTTTTGACCGCTGTCCAATGATCCCCATTCCTGGATCATTCTTGTACCCCTTGACTGACTCATGGTAAGGCACACTTCCGGTGCGGTACACAGCATAGCATACTACAAAGCCTACGTCTGAAGCACAGGGGATGACCTTCGTCCTTTGTCTCTCTTCTGCCGTGGTCGAGCTTTAACTCTTAACTTCATACCTTACAACTCAGGCAAGAATCCTTCTTTGACTGATCCATCTTGAACACCTTCAAGATCATGTCAAGGTATGTGCTCATTTGAAAGTACTATTAAGCATTTTGATCTATCTTATAGATCGTGATGCTTATTGTTCAAGTAGCCTAATCCAGGTTTTCCATTGAAAAACACTTTTCAAATAACCCTATATGCTTTCCAGAAATTCTACATCATTTCTGATCAACAATATGTCAACAACAAATACTCATCAGAAATTCTATAGTGCTCCCACTCACTTCTTTGGAAATACAAGTTTCTCATAAACTTTGTATAAACCCAAAATCTTTGATCATCTCATCAAATCGTACATTCCAACTCCGAGATGCTTACTCCAATCCTAAGGAGGATTGCTGGGCTTTGCATACTTATTAGTGTCTTTCAGGATTGACAAAACCTTCTGGTTGTATCACATACAACCTTTCCTCAAGTATAACGTCGAGGAAACAATGTTTTGACATCCTATCTGCAAGATTTCATAAATCATGCAGTAATTGCTAATATAATCCCAACAGATTCTTAGCATCGCTATGAGTGAGAAAGTCTCATCGTAGTCAACTCCTTGAACTTGTCGGAAAACATCTTAACGACAAGTCGAGCTTTCTTAATGGTGATACTTACCATCATTATCTGTCTTTCTTTTAAAATCCATCTGTACCCAACGGCCTTACGACCATCAAGTATTTCTTCCAATGTCATGGATCCTTTCTCGGATTTTATGGCCTCGAGCCATTCGTCGGAATCCGGGCCCACCATCGCTTCTCCATAGCTCATAGGTTCATTGTTGTCTAGCAACATGTCCTCCAAGACAGGATTGCCGTACCACTCCAAAGCAGTACGCGTCCTTGTCGTCCTACGAGGTTCGGTAGTGACTTGATCCAAAGTTTCATGATCACTATCATAAGCTTCTAGTTCAATTGGTGTAGGTGCCACAGGAACAACTTCCTGTGCCCTGTTACACACTAGTTGAAGTGATGGTTCAATAACCTCATCAAGTCTCCACCATCCTCCCACTCAATTCTTTCGAGAGAAACTTTTCCTTGAGAAAGGACCCGTTTCTAGAAACAATTATTTTGCTTCCGGATCTGAGATAGGAGGTATACCCAACTGTTTTTGGGTGTCCTATGAAGATGCATTTTATCCGCTTTGGTTTCGAGCTTATCAATCTGAAACTTTTCACATAAGCGTTGCAGCCCCAAACTTTTAAGAAACGACAACTTAGGTTTCTCCAAACCATAGTTCAAACGGTGTCGTCTCAATGGAATTACGTGGTGCCCTATTAAAGTGAGTGCGGTTGTCTCTAATGCCTAACCCATGAATGATAGTGGTAATTCGATAAGAGACATCATGGTACGCACCATATCCAATAGGGTGCAACTATGATGTTCGGACACACCATCACACTATGGTGTTCCAGGTGGTATTAATTGTGAAACAATTTCCACAATGTCTTAATTGCGTGCCAAAGCTCGTAACTCAGATACTCATCTCTATGATCATATCATAGACATTTTATCCTCTTGTCACGATGATCTTCAACTTCACTCTGAAATTACTTGAACCATTCAATAATTCAGACTTGTGTTTCATCTAGTAAATATACTCAGTATCTACTTAAATCATCCGTGAAGTAAGAACATAACGATATTCACTGCATGCCTCAGCACTCATTAGACTGCACACATCAAAATGTGTTACTTCCAACAAGTTGCTATCTTGTTCCATCTTACTGAAAATGAGGCTTTTCAGTCATCTTGCCCATGTGGTATGATTTGCATATCTCAAGTGATTCAAAATCAAGTGAGTCCAAACGATCCATCTGCATGGAGTTTCTTCATGCGTATACACCAATAGACATGGTTCGCATGTCTCAAACCTTTTCAAAACCGAGTGAGTCCAAAGATCCATCAACATGGAGCTTCTTCATGCGTATACACCAATAGACATGGTTCGCATGTCTCAAACTTTTCAAAAACGAGTGAGTCAAAGATCCATCAACATGGAGCTTCTTCATGCGTTTTACACCAATATGACTTACATGGCAGTGCCACAAGTAAGTGGTACTATCATTACTACCTTATATCTTTTGGCATGAAAATGTGTATCACTACGATCAAGATTTCAATAAACCATTCATTTTAGGTGCAAGACCATTGAAGGTATTATTCAAATAAATAGAGTAACCATTATTCTCCTTAAATGAATAACCGTACTGCGATAGACACTATCCAATCATGTCTGTGCTCAACGCAAACACCAAATCTCGATGGTAGAGGGAGTGTGCGATGCTTGATCACATCAACCTTGGAAACACTTCCAACACATATCGTTAGCTCACCTTTAGCTAGTCTCCGTTTATTCCGTAGCTTTTATTTCGAGTTACTAACACTTAGCAACCGAACCAGTATCTAATACCGTGATGCTACTAGGAGTACTAGCAAAGTACACATTAACGTAATGTATATCCAATATACTTCTATCGACCTTGCATGCCTTCTTATCTACCAAGTATCTAGGGTGGTTCTGCGTCAGTGTCCGTTCCTCTCATTATAGAAGCACTTAGTCTCGGGTTTGGGTTCAACCCTGGGTTTCTTCACTGGAGCAGCAACTGATTTGCCGTTTCATGAAGTACCCCTTCTTGCCCTTGCCCTTCTTGAAACTAGTGGTTTCACTAACCATCAACAATTGATGCTTCTTCTTGATTTCTACATTCGCGGTGTCGAACATTGCGAATAGCTCAAGGATCATCATATCTATCCCTGTTATGTTATAGTTCATCACGAAGCTCTAGTAGCTTGGTGGCAATGTCTTTGGAGAAACATCACTATCTCATCTGGAAGATTAACTCCCTCTCGATTCAAGTGATTGTTGTACCCAGACAATCTGAGTACAAGCTCAACGATTGAGATCTTCCCCCTTAGTTTGTAGGCTAGAAAACTCATCGGAGGTCTCATACCTCTTGACGTGGGCATGAGCCTGAAATCCCAATTTTCAGTTCTTGGAACATCTCATATGTTCTGCGACGTTTCAAAAACGTCTTCCGTGCCTCAATTCTAAACCGTTTAACATTCCCCATTGAACTATCACGTAGTCATCAAAACGTGTATGTCAGATGTTCACAACATCTACAAACGACGTTCGAGGTTCAGCACATCGAGCGGTACATTAAGGACATAAGCCTTCTACTGTCCGCATAATTGCTACTGTCAACTTTCAACTATTTTCTCTAGGAACATATCTAAAACAGTAGAACTAAAGTGCGAGCTGTGACATAATTTGCAAAGGGCTTTTGACTATGTTTAGGATAATTAAGTTCATCTAATGAACTCCCACTCAGATAGACATCCCTCTAGTCATCTAAGTGATTACATGATCCGAGTCAACTAGGCCGTGCCCGATCATCACGTGAGACGGACTAGTCATCATCGGTGAACATCTTCATGTTGATCATATCCACCATACGACTCATGCTCGACCTTTCGGTCTCTTGTGTTCCGAGGCCATGTCTGTACATGCTAGGCTCGTCAAGTCAACCTAAGTGTTTCGCGTGTGTAAATCTGGCTTACACCCGTTGTATGTGAATGTTAGAATCTATCACACCCGATCATCAGGTGGTGCTTCGAAACGACGAACTTTCGCAACGGTGCACAGTTAGGGGGAACACTTTCTTGAAATTTTAATGAGGGATCATCTTATTTACTACATCGTTCTAAGCAAATAAGATGCATAAACATGATAAACATCACATGCAATCAAATAGTGACATGATATGGCCAATATCATTTTGCTCCTTTTGATCTCCATCTTCGGGGCTCCATGATCATCATCGTCACCGGCATGACACCATGATCTCCATCATCATGATCTCCGTCATCGTGCCTCCATGAAGTTGTATCGCCAACTATTACTTTTACTACTATGGCTACCGGTAAGCAATAAAGTAAAGTAATTACATGGCATTGTTCATTGACACGCAGGTCATACAATAAATAAAGACAACTCCTATGGCTCCTACCGGTTGTCATACTCATCGGCATGCAAGTCGTGATTCCTATTACAAGAACATGATCAATCTCATACATCACATATCATTCATCACATTCTTCTTGGACATATCACATCACATAGCATACCCTACAAAAACAAGTTAGACGTCCTCTAATTGTTGTTTGCATGTTTTACGTGGCTGCTATGGGTTTCTAGCAAGAATGTCTCTTACCTACGCAAAACCACAACGTGATATGCCAATTGCTATTTACCCTTCATAAGGACCCTTTTCATCGAATCCGTTCCGACTAAAGTGGGAGAGACTGGCACCCGCTAGCCACCTTATGCAACAAGTGCATGTCAGTCGGTGGAACCTGTCTCACGTAAGAGTGCGTGTAAGGTCGGTCCGGGCCGCTTCATCCCGCAATACCGTCCAAACAAGATTGGACTAGTAACGGTAAGCATATTGAACAAAATCAATGCCCACAACTACTTTGTGTTCTACTCATGCATAAAATCTACGCAATAGACCTAGCTCTGATACCACTGTTGGGGAACGTAGCAGAAAATCAAAAAATTTCTTACGTGTCACCAAGATCTATCTATGGAGAAACTAGCAACGAGGGGAAGGGGAGTGCATCTACATACCCTTGTAGATCGCTAAGCGGAAGCGTTCAAGAGAACGGGGTTGAAGGAGTCATACTCGTCGTGATCCAAATCACCGGAGATCCTAGTGCCGTACGGACGGCACCTCCGCGTTCAACACACGTATAGCCCGGTGACGTCTCCCATGCCTTGATCCAGCAAGGAGAGAGGGAGAGGTTGAGGAAGACTCCATCCAGCAGCAGCACAACAGCGTGGTGGTGGTGGAGGAGCGTGGCAATCTTGCAGGGCTTCACCAAGCACCGCGGGAGAGGAGGAGGGAGAGAGGTAGGGTTGCGCCAGGGAGAGTTGAAACTCTTGTGTTGGCAGCCCCAAAGTCCTCAAGTATATATAGGGGAGAGGGAGGGGGCTGCGCCTCCCCTAGGGTTCCCACCCCCAAGGGTGCGGCTGCCCCCAAAACCCATCTAGGCTGCGGCCAAGGGGGGAGAGGGGAAACTTGCCCCCCAAGTTAGGTGGGTGCGCCCCCTCCCCCAAACCGTAGGCGCCTTGGGCCCTTGTGGGGGGCGCACCAGCCCACCTGGGGCTGGTCCCCTCCCACACTTGGCCCATGCAGCCCTCCGGGGCCGATGGCCCCACTTGGTGGACCACCGGGACCCTCGCGGTAGTCCCGGTACGTTACCGATAAAACCCGAAACTTTTCCGGTGACCAAAACAGGACTTCCCATATATAAATCTTTACCTCCAGACCATTCTGGAACTCCTCGTGACGTCCGGGATCTCATCCAAGACTCCGAACAACATTCGGTAACCACATAAAAACTTCCTTTATAACCCTAGCGTCATCGAACCTTAAGTGTGTAGACCCTACGGGTTCGGGAATCATGCAGACATGACCGAGACGTTCTCCGGTCAATAACCAACAGCGGGATCTGGATACCCATGTTGGATCCCACATGTTCCACGATGATCTCATCGGATGAACCACGATGTCGAGGATTCGATCAATCCTATATACAATTCCCTTTGTCTAGCGGTATTGTACTTGCCAGAGATTCAATCATCGGTATGCCGATACCTTGTTCAATCTCTTTACCAGCAAGTCTCTTTACTCGTTCCATAAGACATCATCCCATGATCAACCCCTTGGTCACATTGTGCACATTATGATGATGTCCTACCGAGTGGGCCCAGAGATACCTCTTCGTTTACACGGAGTGACAAATCCCAGTCTCGATTCATGCCAACCCAACAGACACTTTCGGAGATACCCGTAGTGCACCTTTATAGCCACCCAGTTACGTTGTGACGTTTGGTGCACCCAAAGCATTCCTACGGTATCCGGGAGTTGCACAATCTCATGGTCTAAGGAAATGATACTTGACATTAGAAAAGCTTTAGCATACGAACTACGATCTTTGTGCTAGGCTTAGGATTGGGTCTTGTCCATCACATCATTCTCCTAATGATGTGATCCCGTCATCAACGACATCCAATGTCCATGGTCAGGAAACCGTAACCATCTGTTGATCAACGAGCTAGTAAACTAGAGGCTTACTAGGGACATGGTGTTGTCTATGTACCCACACATGTATCTAAGTTTCCTATCAATACAATTATAGCATGGATAGTAAATGATTATCATGAACAAGGAGATATAATAATAATAACTAATTTATTATTGCCTCTAGGGCATATTTCCAACAATTGGTTGGTGCATTGCATAGTGATACATAATTCCTTATATAAACTCTCTTGAAAGTGATTGTCATCAATTACCAAAATGGGGGAGATTGAAAGAATATGCGGTGCCCCCATGTTTGGTTTTGTTAATTGATGACAATCTCTATGAACTAATGGTTGCCTTGAGTTATATTTGAAGGGTTTTTCCATAGGCTTTTCTTGGAGTACATGTGTTGGTTTCAAGGAGTTTACGAATTGACCAAGGTGCCATTAAGGAATTATCCAAAGATTGGTCATGTGAGTGTTGACCTTACTGCAAGCATGTCTAGAAGAAGAAGATTGTGTGATCATTCATGTTTACCTCCAAGACATCATCCAAATGAAGAGAGTTGGAAAGATTCAAGGTTGATCAAGACTAAGTCAAGAGTGAATCAAGTTGATCAACTCACAAAGCGTAAAAGATGTACCGAGAGGGATCAAGTGATCCCATGGTATGGTAAGCATTGTCCATTGCACTTTGTGTACTAACCCATGGTCTATGTGAGAGTTCTATGTGGGGTTAGGTACATGTCCATGGGCTTGCGTCAAGAGGAAGATATCATACAACCCATGGAAAGGATGACATCAAGTAGTGATCCTCATCAAGATTGTCATGTGCAAGTTCAAGTGTAGCATCACGAAGAGATCAAGTGCTTGAAGCTTGCCATCCATTGTGGTGTTAATGGACTTGTGAAGATGTGTCGAAGAGTGGCCCACCCATAGTGGAGTATGGGGGAGCAATCATCTAGTCTCCATCGACCCAACGCAATCAAAAAAGGTGGTCCATATTGCGGAGGACAAGATCGTCATCATCTAGCTCAAGTGGATCATGTGCAAGGCAAAGGTTTTCCCTTTATAGGTTTTCTATTTTACCGGTCTCATGGTGGTAGTTGGGAGACCGGGTTATAGGATCGATAGTCGTACTATCAAGGGGGGCTCTCAAGTGAGTAGCTTGATCGTATCGTTCGTCGAGAGCTCAAACCATTGCATCCTTGCATCATGTTTCTTGGTTCTTGTTTGGTTATCTTTGTGAGTCTTAGAGCTTATGGTCATCTTGATGACAAGTTTGAGTTCATCGAAAATGGAGTTTGCATGCGTCTTCTATGATGTTTTCGGTGTTGGAGGTTTTACCGGTCTTTTCCGAGGAAGGGTTCTCACCATTTTCTTTTGGGCCTTTTCTCATTGGCTTTTTATTGGTATTTCTATCAAGATTGTGTTAGCCCTTGTCGCTAGCTTTCCAACAAACTTGGTTTCGTCGAATTCGGAGTGCGAATGCAGAAGTTGTGGTAGTTTTGGTGTTCTGAAAAGGCTGCAGCGGTACTACCGCGGGTAGGAGCGGAAGTAATTTTTTACTACCGCCCTTGGGAGCGGTACTACCGCTCTTGGGAGTGGTACTACCGCTTGGAGCAGTACTACCGCGGCTACTTCCGTGGCTTCTTCCGCTCGGGACCAAAAACTCGTCACAAGTCCAGCGGTGGTAGGCACGGATGTAATTTTTTAGTACCGCTCGCAAACAGTAGTACCGCTACCCCTGGCGGTAGTACCGTGATGTCAAGCGGTACTACCGCTCGGTGCGGGCTGTGAGCATAACAGTTGGATTTTTTCCCACCTATAAAAGGGGGTCTTCTTCCCCATTGAACCTTATCCTTTGAGCTCGTGTTCTTCCCCCATTGTTGACCTTCTTCGAGCTTGCTAACTCTCAATCCCTCCATGGATTCTTGCTAGTTTTTGAGGGAAAAGAGAGAGGAGATCTAGATCCACATTTCCACCAATCACTTTCTCCTCTATGTGAGGGGAACCCCTTGGATCTAGATCTTGGAGTTCTTGGTGTTCTCCTTCTTGTTCTTTCTCTCATTTTCTTCCCTAGCATTAGTTGCTTCGGTGGGATTTGAGAGAGAAGGACTTGGGCACTCCGTGTGCCCTTGCCATTTCATTTGGTGTATCGGTTTGAGTTCTCCATGGTGATACGTGGAAGTTACAAGTTGAGAAGCTTATTACTCTTGGGTGCTTGGTGCCCTTGAGCTTGTTCCTCTTGGGTTCTTGGGCGCCATAGACGGTTCGTGGTGTTCAGAGCTCAATCATTGTGGTGTAAAGCTCCGAGCAAGCGTCCGGGTCTCCAATTAGGTTGTGGAGATCGCCCCGAGCAATTTGACGGGTACCGGTGACCGCCCCCAAGGGTTGCCAAAGTGTACGGGTTCGGTGACCGCCCCCAAGGGTTGCCATTTGTACGGGTTCGGTGACCGCCCTCAAGGGTCCCTTAGTGGAATCACGGCATCTTGCATTGTGCGAGGGCGTGAGGAGATTACGGTGGCCCTAGTGGCTTCTTGGGGAGCATTGTGCCTCCACACCGCTCCAAACGGAGATTAGCATCCGCAAGGGTGTGAACTTCGGGATACATCGTCATCTCCACGTGCCTTGGTTATCTCTTACCCGAGCCCTTTACTTATGCATTTTACTTTGTGATAGCCATATTGTTTCTTGTCATATATCTTGCTATCACCTAAGTAGTTTTTCTTGCTTAGCATAAGTTGTTGGTGCACATAGGTGAGCCTAGTTGTTGTAGGTTTTGTGCTTGACAAATTAACCGCTAGGTTTATTCCGCATTTGTTCAAGCCTCAACCATAATTATTTTAAAGCGCCTATTCACCCCCCCCCCTCTAGGCGACATCCACGATCTTTCACCAAGTATATTATCTTAAAGCAAATTACCATGCTATTAACAACTCTCAAAATAATCTAAGTGAAGCATGAGAGATCAATAGTTTCTTTAAAACAAATCCACCACCGTGCTCTAGAAGATATAAGTGAAGTACTAGAGCAAAAATTATCACGCTCAAAGGATATAAGTGAAGCACATAGAGTATTCTAGCAAATTCCAATTTGTGTATGGCTCTCTCTCTCTCATTAAAGGATTTCAGATCTTGATACTTCATTCAAACAGCAAGCAAAGCTAAAGAAAACTACAATGCAAGGATAGCACAACTCATGTGAAGAAGCAAAAACTTAGGCTCAACCGATACTAACCGATAGTTGTTGAACAAGAAAGGTGGGATGCCTACCGGGGCATCCCCAAGCTTAGATGCTTGAGACTTCTTGAAATGTTATCTTGGGGTGCCTTGGGCATCCCCAAGCTTGAGCTTTTATGTCTTCTTAATTCCTCTCATATCATGGTTTCTCTTTTTATCAAAAGCTTCATTCACAACAAACTCAACAAGAACTCGTGAGATAGGTTAGATAAACCAATGCAAAACCTTATCATATTCTACTGTAACAAATCACTAAAATTATTATTAAACATTTAATACTAAATGCCTCTGAATATTTAATACTCCTATCCTCAAATAGAATCATTAAACAAGCAAACATACGCAAACAATGGAAACATAACAGCAATCTGCCAAAACAGTACAGTCTGTAAAGAATGCAAGAGTAACAATACTTCCCTGACTCCAAAAATTATGAACTAAAATTTTAACTATAATGAATTTATCAGAGCTTAATAAGCAAAAAGATTCAATGTTATAACATTCTCTGACTTTTCTGAGGAATTTTTGCAACAGCGGTAAACTTTCTGTTTTCAAACAACAGCATGCAAACTAGCAAAATAAGCATGGCGAAGGCTATCCTTGACTTTTTATTGAAACTAAAGAGGCAAAACACTATTCTAACTAACAGAAATCAAAAACTAACAAGATAAAATGACGCTCCAAGCAAAATACATATCATGTGGCGAATAAAAATATAGCTCCAAGTAAAGTTACCGATGAACGAAGACGAAAGAGGGGATGCCTTCCGGGGCATCCCCAAGCTTAGGCTCTTGGTTGTCCTTGAATATTACCTTGGGGTGCCTTGGGCATCCCCAATCTTAGGCTCTTGCCATTCCTTATTCCATAGTCCATCGAATCTTTACCCAAAACTTGAAAACTTCAACCACACAAAACTCAAAACAAAACTCGTAAGCTCCGTTAGTATAAGAAAAATAAAACCACCACTTAGGTACTGTAATGAACTCATTCTAAATTCATATTTATGTAATATCTACTGTATTCTAACATCTCTATAGTTCATACCACTTAATACTAGCCATACATGCATCAAAATAAGCAAACAACACAATGAGAACAGAATCTGTCAAAAACAGAACAGTCCGTAGTAATTTGTATCAAACGTATACCTCTGGAACCCCAAAAATTATGAAATAAATTGATGGACTTGAGCAATTTGTCTATTAATCATCTGAAAAAAGAATCAACCTCAAATCACTCTCCAGTAAAAAATGGCATCCATTCTCATGAGCGCAAAAGTTTCTGTTTTCTACAGCAAGATCACATAAACTTCACCCAAGTCTTCCCAAAGGTTCTACTTGGCACTTTATTGAAACAAAAGCTATAAAACATGATTACTACAGTAGCATAATCATGTGGACACACAAAAACAGTAAGGATAAATATTGGGTTGTCTCCCAACAAGCGCTTTTTTAATGCCTTTTTAGCTAGGCATGATGATGATAATGATGCTCACACAAATGATACGAATTGAAACATAACGGGAGCATCATGAAGCATATGACTAGCACATTTAAGCCTAACCCGCTTCCTATGCATAGGGATTTTGTGAGCAAACAACTTAAGGGAACAATCATCAACTAGCATAGGAAGGTAACACAAGCATAGCTTCAAGAATTTAAGCACATAGGGAGGAAACTTGATATTATTGCAATTCCTACAAGCATATGTTCCTCCCTCATAATAATTTTCAGTAGCATCATGAATAAATTCAACAATATAACCAGCACCTAAATCATTCTTTTCATGATCTACTAGCATAGAAGATTTACTACTCTCCACATAAGCAAACTTCTTCTTTAAAGCATACGTATCATCACAATAATCATCATAAATAGGAGGCGTGCTTTCATCATAGTAAATTTGCTCATCAAAGCTTGGGGGACAAAAAATATCATCTCCATCAAACATAGCTTCCCCAAGCTTGTGGCTTTGCATATCATTAGCATCATGGATATTCAAGGAATTCATACTAACAACATTGCAATCATGCTCATCATATAAAAACATTCTATAGATTTCTTCTTCTAGCACTTGAGCACAATTATCCTTTCCATCATACTCACGAAAGATATTAAAAAGGTGAAGCGTATGAGACAAACTCAACTCCATTTTTTTGGTAGTTTTCTTTTATAAACTAGACTAGTGCTAAAACAAGAAACAAAAAGATTCGATTGCAAGATCTAAAGATATACCTTCAAGCACTCACCACGCCAAAAAAAGAGCTTAGTGACAGAGTGTGAGTACCCTTTACCTAGCCTCCCCGGCAACGGCGCCAAAAAAGAGCTTGATGTCTACTACACAACCTTCTTCTTGTAGACGTTGTTGGGCCTGCAAGTGCATATGTTTGTAGGACTGTAGCAAATTTCCCTCAAGTGGATGACCTAAGGTTTATCAATCCGTAGGAGGCGTAGGATGAAGATGGTCTCTCTCAAACAACCCTGCAACCAAATAACAAAGAGTCTCTTGTGTCCCCAACACACCCAATACAATGGTAAATTGTATATGTGCACTAGTTCGGCGAAGAGATGGTGATACAAGTGCAAAATAGATAGTAGATATAGGTTTTTGTAATCTGAAATAATAAAAACAGCAAGGTAACAAGTGGTAAAAGTGAGCGTAAACGGTATTGCAATGATAGGAAACAAGGCCTAGGGTTCATACTTTCACTAGTGCAAATTCTCTCAACAATAATAACATAGATAGATCATATAACAAGCCCTCAACATGCAACAAAGAGTCACTCCAAAGCCACTAATAGCGGAGAACAAACATAGAGATTATGGTAGGGTATGAAACCACCTCAAAGTTATCCTTTCTGCTCTATCTATTCAAGAGTTCATAGTAAAACAACATAAAGCTATTCTTTCTGCTCAATCCATCATAGAGTTCATACTAGAATAACACCTTAAGACACAAATCAACCAAAACCCTAATGTCACCTAGATACTCCATTGTCACCTCAAGTATCCGTGGGCATGATTATACGATATGCGTCACACAATCTCAGATTCATCCAACCAACATAAAAGTACTTCAAAGAGTGCCCCAAAGCTACTACCGGAGAGTCAAGAACTTGTGCCAATCCCTATGCATAGGTTCCCAATGTCACGAAACCCGCAAGTTGATCACCAAAACATACATCAAGTGGATCGCAAGACATACATCAAGTGTTCTCATAAAGACTCAATCCGATAAGATAACTTCAAAGGGGAAACTCAATTCATCACAAGAGAGTAGAGGGGGAGAAACATCATAAGATCCAACTACAATAGCAAAGCTCGGGATACATCAAGATCGTGCCATAGAGGAACATGAGAGAGAACACGAGAGAGAGAGAGATCAAACACATAGCTACTGGTACATACCCTCAGCCTCGAGGGTGAACTACTCCCTCCTCGTCATGGATAGCACCGGGATGATGAAGATGGCCTCCGGTGATGGGATCCACCTCCGACAGGGTGCCGGAACAGGGTCCCGATTGGTTTTTGGTGGCTACAGAGGCTTACGGCGGCGGAACTCCCGATCTAGGTTCTGTTTTGGAAGTTTTTGGGTACGTAGGTATATATGGGTGCAGGAAGTACGTCGGTGGAGCTACGGGGGTCCCACGAGGCAGGGGGGCACGCCCAGGGGGGGCGCCCCCCACCCTCGTGGGCAGCCCGTCTCTCCCCTGACGTGCACTCCAAGCCCATCAGGTTGGTTTCCTTCCAAAATTAACTTCTCCAATTGATTTCGTTCCGTTTTGACTCCGTCTGATATTCCTTTTCCTCGAAACACTGAAATAGGCATAAAACAGCAAATCTGGGCTGGGCCTGGTTAATAGGTTAGTCCCAAAAATAATATAAAAGTGGATAATAAAGCCCAATATTGCCTAAAACAGTAGATAAAGTAGCATGGAGCAATCAAAAATTATAGATACGTTGGAGACGTATCAGGATCCTATCTCGGATTGCATGGCTTCAACCCATTTGTTGGAATCTGGGCCCGCCATCGCTTCTTCATAGTTCGAAGGTTCACCGTTGTCTAACAACATGATTTCTAGGACAGGGTTGCCATACCACTCTGGTGTGGAATGTGTCCTTGTGGACCTACGAAGTTCAGTAGCAACTTGATCTGAAGTACCTTGATCATCATCATTAATTTCCTCTCCAGTCGGTGTAGGCACCACAGGAACATTTTCCTGAGCTGCACTACTTTCCGGTTCAAGAGGTAGTACTTCATGTTGGAAATATGCCCTAGAGGCAATAATAAAAGTATTATTATTATATTTCCTTGTTCATGATAATTGTCTTTTATTCATGCTATAACTGTATTATCCGGAAATCGTAATACACGTGTGAATACATAGACCACAATATGTCCCTGGTGAGCCTCTAGTTGACTAGCTCGTTGTGATCAACAGATAGTCATGGTTTCCTGGCTATGGACATTGGATGTCGTTGATAACGGGATCACATCATTAGGAGAATGATGTGATGGACAAGACCCAATCCTAAGCATAGCACAAAGATCGGTTAGTTCGTTTGCTAGAGCTTTGCCAATGTCAAGTATCTCTTCCTTTGACCATGAGATCGTGTAACTCCTGGATACCGTAGGAGTGCTTTGGGTGTATCAAACGTCACAACGTAACTGGGTGACTATAAAGGTGCACTACAGGTATCTCCGAAAGTATCTATTGTTGTATGCGGATCGAGACTGGGATTTGTCACTCCGTGTAAACGGAGAGGTATCTCTGGGCCCACTCGGTAGGACATCATCATATGCGCAATGTGACCAAGGAGTTGATCACGGGATGATGTGTTACGGAACGAGTAAAGTGACTTGCCGGTAACGAGATTGAACAAGGTATCGGTATACCGACGATCGAATCTCGGGCAAGTAACATACCGATAGACAAAGGGAATTGAATATGGGATCGATTGAGTCCTTGACATCGTGGTTCATCCGATGAGATCATCGTGGAACATGTGGGAGCCAACATGGGTATCCAGATCCCGCTGTTGGTTATTGACTGGAGAACGTCTCGGTCATGTCTGCATGTCTCCCGAACCCGTAGGGTCTACACACTTAAGGTTCGATGACGCTAGGGTTATAAAGGAAGCTTGTATGTGGTTACCGAATGTTGTTCGGAGTCCCGGATGAGATCCCGGACGTCACGAGGAGTTCCGGAATGGTCCGGAGGTAAAGATTTATATATAGGAAGTCCTGTTTTGGCCATCGGGACAAGTTTCAGGGTCATCGGTATTGTACCGGGACCACCAGAAGGGTCCCGGGGGCCCACCGGGTGGGGCCACCTGCCCCGGGGGGCACATGGGCTGTAGGGGGTGCACCTTGGCCTACATGGGCCAAGGGCACCAGCCCCTAGAGGCCCATGCGCCAAGATAAAGGAAAAAGGGGAGAGTCCTAAAGGGGGAAGGCACCTCCGAGGTGCCTTGGGGAGGATGGACTCCTCCCCCCTCCTTAGCCGCACCCCTTTCTTGGAGTAGGGGGCAAGGCTGCGCCTCCCCCCTCTCCCCTGCCCCTATATATAGTGGAGGGAAGGGAGGGCATCCACACCTGAGCCCTTGGCGCCTCCCTCCCTCCCGTGACACCTCCTCCTCTCCCGTAGGTGCTTGGCGAAGCCCTGCAGGATTGCCACGCTCCTCCATCACCACCACGCTGTTGTGCTGCTGCTGGATGGAATCTTCCTCAACCTCTCCCTCTCTCCTTGCTGGATCAAGGCGTGGGAGACGTCACCGGGCTGTACGTGTGTTGAACGCGGAGGTGCCGTCCGTTCGGCACTTGATCATCGGTGATCTGAATCACGACGAGTACGACTCCATCAACCCCGTTCACTTGAACGCTTCCGCTTAGTGATCTACAAGGGTATGTAGATGCACTCCCCTTTCTACTCGTTGCTGGTCTCTCCATAGATAGATCTTGGTGTTACGTAGGAAATTTTTTGAATTTCTGCTACGTTCCCCAACAGTGGCATCATGAGCTAGGTCTATTGCGTAGATTCTTTGCACGAGTAGAACACAAAGTAGTTGTGGGCGTTGATGTTGTTCAATATGCTTACCGTTATTAGTCCAATCTTGTTTCGACGGTATTGTGGGATGAAGCGGCCCGGACCGACCTTACACGTACTCTTACGTGAGACAGGTTCCACCGATTGACATGCACTTGGTGCATAAGGTGGCTAGCGGGTGCCAGTCTCTCCCACTTTAGTCGGAACGGATTCGATGAAAAGGGTCCTTATGAAGGGTAAATAGAAATTGGCATATCACGTTGTGGTTTTGCGTAGGTAAGAAACGTTCTTGCTAGAACCCATAGCAGCCACGTAAAACATGCAAACAACAATTAGAGGACGTCTAACTTGTTTTTGCAGGGTATGCTATGTGATGTGATATGGCCAGGAAGAATGTGATGAATGATATGTGATGTATGAGATTGATCATGTTCTTGTAATAGGATTCACGACTTGCATGTCGATGAGTATGACAACCGGCAGGAGCCATAGGAGTTGTCTTTATTTTTTGTATGACCTGCGAGTCATTGAAGAACGCCATGTAACTTACTTTACTTTATTGCTAAACGCGTTAGCCATAGAAGTAAAAGTAGTCGTTGGCGTGACAACTTCATGAAGACACGATGATGGAGATCATGATGATGGAGATCATGGTGTCATGCCGGTGACGATGATGATCATGGAGCCCCGAAGATGAAGATCAAAAGGAGCAAAATGATATTGGCCATATCATGTCACTATTTGATTGCATGTGATGTTTATCATGTTTATGCATCTTGTTTACTTAGGACGACGGTAGTAAATAAGATGATCCCTTACAAAATTTCAAGAAGTGTTCTCCCCTAACTGTGCACCGTTGCTACAGTTCGTCGCTTCTAAGCACCACGTGATGATCGGGTGTGATGGATTCTTACGTTCACATACAACGGGTGTAAGACAGTTTTACACAGTGAAAACACTTAGGGTTAACTTGACGAGCCTAGCATGTGCAGACATGGCCTCGGAACACGGAGACCGAAAGGTCGAGCATGAGTCGCATAGTAGATACGATCAACGTGAAGATGTTCACCGATGATGACTAGTCCGTCTCACGTGATGATCGGACACGGCCTAGTTGACTCGGATCATGTGATCACTTAGATGACCAGAGGGATGTCTATCTGAGTGGGAGTTCATAAGATGAACTTAATTATCCTGAACATAGTCAAAAGACCTTTTGCAAATTATGTCGTAGCTCACGCTATAGTTCTACTGTTTTAGATATGTTCCTAGAGAAAATATAGTTGAAAGTTGACAGTAGCAATTATGCGGACACTAGAACGCTTATGTCCTTAATGCACTGCTTAGTGTGCTGAACCCCAAATGTCGTTTGTGGATGTTTCGAACATCGAACATACACGTTTTGATAACTACGTGATAGTTCAGTTAAATGGTTTAAGTAGAGGCACCAAAGACGTTTTTGAAACATCGCGAAACATATGAGATGTTTTGAGGGCTGAAATTGGGATTTCAGGCTCGTGCCCACGTCAAGAGGTATAAGACCTCCGACGATTTTCTTAGCCTGCAAACTAAGGAGAGAAGCTCAATTGTTGAGCTTGTGCTCAGATTGTCTGAGTACAACAATCACTTGAATCAAGTGGGAGTTGATCTTCCAGATGGAATAGTGATAGTTTCTCCGAAGTCATTACCACCAAGCTGCTAGAGCTTCGTGATGAACTATAACATATCAGGGATAGATATGATGATCCTTGAAATATTCGCGTTGTTTGACACCGCGAAAGTAGAAATCAAGAAGGAGCATCAATTGTTGATGGTTGATGAAACCACTAGTTTCAAGAAGGGCAAGGGAAAGAAGGGATACTTCATGAAACGGCAAATCAGCTGCTGCACCAATGAAGAAACCCGAGGTTGAACCCAAACCCGAGACTAAGTGCTTCTGTAAATAAGGGGAACAACCACTGGAGCAGGATTACCCTAGATACTTGGTAGATGAGAAGGCTGGCAAGGTCGATAGAAGTATATTGGATATACATTATGTTAATGTGTACTTTACTAGTACTCCTAGTAGCACCAGGGTATTAGATACCGGTTCGGTTGCTAAGTGTTAGTAACTCGAATAAAAGCTACGGAATAAACGAAGACTAGCTAAAGGTGAGTTGACGATATATGTTTGATGTGATCAAACATCGCACGCTCCCTCTACCATCAAGATTAGTATTAAACCTGAATGGTTTATTGAATCTCGATCGTAGTGATACACATTTTCATGCCAAAAGATAGTAATGATAGTACCACTTCCTTGTGGCACTGCCATATAAGTCATAATGGTATAAAACGCATGAAGAAGCTTCATGTTGATGGATCTTTGGACTCACTCGTTTTTGAAAAGTTTGAGACATGCGAACCATGTCTATTGGTGTATATGCATGAAGAAACTCCATGCAAATGGACCGTTCGGACTCACTTGATTTTGAATCACTTGAGATATGCAAATCATACCACATAGGCAAGATAACTGAAAAGCCTCGGTTTCAATAAGATGGAACAAGATAGCAACTTATTGGAAGCAACACATTTTGATGTGTGCAGTCCAATGAGTGCTGAGGCATGCAGTGAATATCGTTATGTTCTTACTTCACAGATGATTCGAGTAGATGTTGAGAATATTTACTTGATGAAACACAAGTCTGAATTATTGAATGGTTCAAATAATTTCAGAGTGAAGTAGAAGATCATTGTGACAAGAGGATAAAATGTCTGTGATACGATCATAGAGATGAATATCTGAATTACGAGTTTGGCACAGAATTAAGACATTGTGGAAATAGTTTCGCAATTAATACCGCCTGGAACACCATAATGTGATGGTGTGTCCGAACATCATAGTTGCACCCTATTGGATATGGTGCGTACCATGATGTCTCTTATCGAATTACCACTATCGTTCATGGGTTAGGCATTAGAGACAACCACATTCACTTTAAAGAGGGCACCACGTAATTCCGTTGAGACGACACCGTTTGGAGAAACCTAAGTTGTCGTTTCTTAAAGGTTTGGGGCTGCGATGCTTATGTGGAAAAGTTTCAGGATTGATAAGCTCGAACCCAAAGAGGATAAAATGCATCTTCATAGGACACCCAAAACAGTTGGGTATACCTCCTAATTCAGATCCGAAAGCAATAAAGGATTGTTTCTAGAATCGGGTCCTTTCGCGAGGAAAAAATTTTCTCTCGAAAGAATTGAGTGGGAGGATGGTGGAGACTTGATGAGGTTATTGAACCATCTCTTCAACTAGTGTGTGGTAGGGCACAGGAAGTTGTTCCTGTGGCACCTACACGAATTGAAGTGGAAGCTTATGATAGTGATCATGAAGTTTCGGATCAAGTCACTACCGAACCTCGTAGGACGACAAGGATGCGTACTACTTCAGAGTGGTACGTAATCCTGTCTTGGAAGTCATGTTGCTGGACAACAATGAACCTACGAGCTATGGAGAAGCGATGGTGGGCCCGGATTCCGATAAATGGCTCGAGGCCATAAAATCCAAGAACGGATCCATGGACTTTGGTGGACTTGCCCGATGATCGGCAAGCCATTAAGATAAATGGATCTTTAAGAAGAAGACGGACGTGGATGGTAATGTCACTGTCTATGAGGCTCGACTTGTGGCAAAGAGTTTTTCACAAGTTCAAGGAGTTGACTACGATGAGATTTTCTCATCCGTAGCGATGCTTAAGTCCGTCGGAATCATGTTAGCATTAGCTGCATTTATGAAATCTGGCAGACGGATGTCAAAACGAGTTTCCTTACCAGTTTTCATAAGGAAAGGTTGTATGTAATACAATCAGAAAGTTTTTGTCGATCCTAAGGATGCTAAAAGGTATGCTAGCTCCAGCGATCCTTCTAAGGACTGGAGTAAGCATCTCGGAGTTGGAATGTACACTTTGATGAGATGATCAAAGATTTTGGGTTTGTACAAAGTTTATGAAAAACTTGTATTTCCAAAGAAGTGAGTGGGAGCACTATAGAATTTCTGATGAGTATATGTTGTTGACATATTGATGATCAGAGATGATGTAGAATTTCTAGAAAGCATATAGGGTTATTTGAAAGGTGTTTTTCAATGGAAAGCTGGATTAAGCTACTTGAACATTGAGCATCAAGATCTATAAGTATAGATCAAAATGCTTAATAATACTTTCAAATGAGCACATACCTTGACATGATCTTGAAGGTGTTCAAGATGGATCAGTCAAAGAAGGAGTTCTTGCCTGAGTTGTAAGGTACGAAGTTAAGACTTAAAGCTCGACCACGGCAGAATAGAGAGAAAGGACGAAGGTTGTCCCCTATGCTTAAGACGTAGGCTCCTCAGTATGCTATGTTGTGTACCGCACCTGAAGTGTGCCTTGCCATGAGTCAGTCAAGGGGTACAAGAGTGATCCAAGAATGGCTCACAGGACAGCGTTCAAAGTTATCCTTAGTAACTAGTGGACTAAGGAATTTTCTCGATTATGGAGGTGGTAAAAGAGTTCGTCGTAAAGGTTACGACGATGCAAGCTTGACACCTATCCGGATAGCTCTGAGTAGAGAGACCGGATACATATAATGGAGCAATAATTTAGAATAGCTCCAAGTAGAACAGTTGTTTGGAATAGCTCCAAATAGAGCGTGGTAGCTGCATCTAGGAGATGACATAGAGATTTGTAAAGCACACACGGATCTGAAAGGTTCAGACCTGTTGACTAAAACCTCTCTCACAAGCAACATGATCAAACATAAAACTCATTGAGTGTTAATCACATAGTGATGTGAACTAGACTACTGACTCTAGTAAACTCTTGGGTATTAGTCACATGGCGATGTGACCTGTGAGTGTTAATCACATGGCGATGTGAACTAGATTATTGACTCTAGTGCAAGTGGGAGACTGTTGGAAATATGCCCTAGAGGTAATAATAAAAGTATTATTATTATATTTCCTTGTTCATGATAATTGTCTTTTATTCATGCTATAACTGTATTATCCGGAAATCGTAATACACGTGTGAATACATAGACCACAATATGTCCCTAGTGAGCCTCTAGTTGACTAGCTCGTTGTGATCAACAGATAGTCATGGTTTCCTGGCTATGGACATTGGATGTCGTTGATAACGGGATCACATCATTAGGAGAATGATGTGATGGACAAGACCCAATCCTAAGACTAGCACAATAGATCGTGTAGTTCATTTGCTAGAGCTTTGCCAATGTCAAGTATCTCTTCCTTCGACCATGAGATCGTGTAACTCCTGGATACCGTAGGAGTGCTTTGGGTGTATCAAACGTCACAACGTAACTGGGTGACTATAAAGGTGCACTACAGGTATCTCCGAAAGTATCTATTGTTTTATGCGGATCGAGACTGGGATTTGTCACTCCATGTAAACGGAGAGGTATCTCTGGGCCCACTCGGTAGGACATCATCATATGCGCAATGTGACCAAGGAGTTGATCACGGGATGATGTGTTACGGAACGAGTAAAGTGACTTGCCGGTAACGAGATTGAACAAGGTATTGGATACCAACGATCGAATCTCGGGCAAGTAACATACCGATAGACAAAGGGAATTGAATACGGGATCGATTGAGTCCTTGACATCATGGTTCATCCGATGAGATCATCGTGGAACATGTGGGAGCCAACATGGGTATCCAGATCCCGCTGTTGGTTATTGACTGGAGAACGTCTCGGTCATGTCTGCATGTCTCCCGAACCCGTAGGGTCTACACACTTAAGGTTCGATGACGCTAGGGTTATAAAGGAAGCTTGTATGTGGTTACCGAATGTTGTTCGGAGTCCCGGATGAGATCCCGGACGTCACGAGGAGTTCCGGAATGGTCCGGAGGTAAAGATTTATATATAGGAAGTCCTGTTTCGGCCATCGGGACAAGTTTCGGGGTCATCGGTATTGTACCGGGACCACCAGAAGGGTCCCGGGGGCCCACCGGGTGGGGCCACCTGCCCCGGGGGGCCACATGGGCTGTAGGGGGTGCGCCTTGGCCTACATGGGCCAAGGGCACCAGCCCCTAGAGGCCCATGCGCCAAGATAAAGGAAAAAGGGGAGAGTCCTAAAGGGGGAAGGCACCTCCGAGGTGCCTTGGGGAGGATGGACTCCTCCCCCCTCCTTAGCCGCACCCCTTTCTTGGAGTAGGGGGCAAGGCTGCGCCTCCCCCCTCTCCCCTGCCCCTATATATAGTGGAGGGAAGGGAGGGCATCCACACCTGAGCCCTTGGCGCCTCCCTCCCTCCCGTGACACCTCCTCCTCTCCCGTAGGTGCTTGGCGAAGCCCTGCAGGATTGCCACGCTCCTCCATCACCACCACGCCGTTGTGCTGCTGCTGGATGGAATCTTCCTCAACCTCTCCCTCTCTCCTTGCTGGATCAAGGCGTGGGAGACGTCACCGGGCTGTACGTGTGTTGAACGCGGAGGTGTCGTCCGTTCGGCACTTGATCATCGGTGATCTGAATCACGACGAGTACGACTCCATCAACCCCGTTCACTTGAACGCTTCCGCTTAGCGATCTACAAGGGTATGTAGATGCACTCCCCTTTCTACTCGTTGCTGGTCTCTCCATAGATAGATCTTGGTGTTACGTAGGAAAATTTTTGAATTTCTGCTACGTTCCCCAACACTTCATCGAGTTCTACTTTCCTCCCACTTACTCCTTTAGAGAGAAACTCTTTCTCTAGAAAGGATCCGTTCTTGGCAACAAAGATCTTGCCTTCGGATCTAAGGTAGAAGGTATACCCAATGGTTTCCTTAGGGTATCCTATGAAGACGCATTTTTCTGACTTGGGTTCGAGCTTTTCAGGTTGAAGTTTCTTGACATAAGCATCACATCCCCAAACTTTTAGAAACGACAGCTTAGGTTTCTTCCCAAACCATAATTCATACGGTGTCGTCTCAATGGATTTAGATAGTGCCCTATTTAAAGTGAATGTAGCTGTCTATAGAGTGTATCCCCAAAATGATAGCGGTAAATCGATAAGAGACATCATAGATCGCACCATATCCAATAGAGTGCGATTACGACGTTCGGACACACCGTTACGCTGAGGTGTTCCAGGCGGCGTGAGTTGTGAAACGATTCCACATTTCCTTAAGTGCGTACCAAATTTGTGACTTAAATATTCTCCTCCACGATCTGATCGTAAGAACTTTATTTTTCGGTCACGTTGATTCTCTACCTCATTCTAAAATTCCTTGAACTTTTCAAAGGTCTCAGACTTGTGTTTCATCAAGTAGACATACCCATATCTACTTAAGTCATCAGTGAGAGTGAGAACATAATGATATCCTCCGCGAGCCTCAACGCTCATTGGACTGCACACATCAGTATGTATGATTTCCAATAAGTTGGTCGCTCGCTCCATTGTTCCGGAGAATGGAGTCTTGGTCATTTTGCCCATGAGGCATGGCTCGCATGTGTCAAATGATTCATAATCGAGAGACTCTAAAAGTCCATCAGCATGGAGCTTCTTCATGCGCTTGACACCAATGTGACCAAGGCGGCAGTGCCACAAGTATGTGGGACTATTGTTATCAACCTTACATCTTTTGGTATTTTACACTATGAATATGTGTAACATTACGTTCGAGATTCATTAAGAATAAAACATTGACCAGCGGGGCATGAACATAAAACATATCTCTCATATAAATAGAACAACCATTATTCTCGGATTTAAATGAGTAGCCATATCGCATTAAACGAGATCTAGATACAATGTTCATGCTCAAAGCTGGCACTAAATAACAATTATTGAGGTTTAAAACTTATCCCGTAGGTAAATGTAGAGGTAGCGTGCCGACGGCGATCACATCGACCTTGGAACCATTCCTGACGCGCATCGTCACCTCGTCCTTCGCCAGTCTCCGCTTATTCCACAGCTCCTACTTTGAGTTACAAATATGAGCAATGTCACCGATATCAAATACCCAGGAGCTACTACGAGTACTGGTAAGGTACACATCAATTACATGTATATCACATATACCTTTAGTGTTGCCGGCCTTCTTGTCCGCTAAGTATTTGGGGCAGTTCCGCTTCTAGTGACCCTTCCCTTTGCAATAAAAGCACTCGGTCTCAGGCTTGGGTCCATTCTTTGACTTCTTCTCGGCAACTGGCTTACCGGGCGCGGCAACTTCCTTGTCGTCCTTCTTGAAGTTCTTCTTACCCTTGCCCTTCTTGAACTTAGTGGTTTTATTGACCATCAACACTTGATGTTCCTTTTTGATTTCTACCTCTACTGACTTCAGCATTGAAAATACTTCAGGAATAGTTTTCACCATCCCCTACATATTGTAGTTCATCACAAAGCTCTTGTAGCTCGGTGGGAGCGACTGAAGGATTCTGTCGATGACCACCTCGTCCGGGAGGTTAATGTCCAGCTGGGACAAGCGGTTGTGCAAGCCAGACATTTTGAGTATGTGCTCACTGACAGAACTATTTTCCTCCATCTTACAACTATAGAAATTGTCGGAGACTTCATATCTCTCGACCCAGGCATGAGCTTGGAAAACCATTTTCAGCTCCTCGAACATCTCATATGCTCCGTGTTGCTCAAAACGCTTTTGGAGCCCCGGTTCTAAGCTGTAAAGCATGCCGCACTGAATGAGGGAGTAATCATCAGCACGTGACTGCCAAGCGTTCATAACGTCTTGGTTCTCTGGGATGGGTGCTTCACCTAGCGGTCCTTCTAGGACATATGCTTTCTTGGCAGATATGAGGATGATCCTCACTCAGTTATCAATTGACAAAGATGACCCATTCTTTTTAGCCCTAAAAACGACAATGGTATGGTACTTTTTCTTCAAATCGAGATTGTGTGGGTGTCCGCTCATGTTCACATTACATGCTAAATCGGGCTTTCCTTGGATAAACCAAGGACAACCCCTATCTCAGTCTCCTTTCCTTTCTCTTTTCGGGAGCAGAGCTGAAAAAGATGGAGTTACCTGGAGATGGAAAATTTCGATTTAACAATAAAAACAATACAAAGCGTCTCTCACGTCCATTCTTTTATTAGAGATTTTTTCCATCCTACACTGGATTCGCAGCTTGTGAACCAGCTTTTGGAGGGGGTGGAGACACCTACCTTGAAAGACAGGGACCTCCTGTTCCAAATATATGGAATAGATCCCGAAAATAGAGCATAGAGATAAAGCGTGCTCTTATATTTAGATAAGAGAGAGATTTTTCTCAGCGCTTCCCCTTATCGGCTTGATCTTCTTCTGCCCCTCGGTAGAGTGAGTCTACTTAGCGAACTGGCAGGACGCGGAGATCGATTGATCAATATGCATATCGAGCATAAGTGACTCCTGAGATTGAGGGGGATAGGATACTATACATATCCTAGCGCATATATGAAACGATAGCTGGTTTTCTACCGGGGGGCTTTCGATTGTCATTTTTACAATTATTAGTTCTTGCTTTCATATTCCCATATATAGTTATCGTTTTTTCTGCGCTTTCATAAACTCATAGTTAGTGTAGTTTGGTGTAGTCTTTATGGCCAGTCGGGACGAACTAGATTTGAACCAGATAAGAGTCGTGTGTTCCCTTCTTTCCAAGCGTCCCTTTGATTTCGCAGTTCAAGAAGAGAGGCAACCTCTATCTCTGTCTCTACATCTGCGGGCCGGTAGGCCGGCCAACTAACTCTTCAAATGAAGCAAGCCCTTTATCTTTATAACGAAAAGGAGAATGATGATGATGGCTACCATACCATTCATTCCTCCTCAGGTTCCGGACCCAGTCCATATAGTTGCTGCCGTCATCTTTCAGCTTGGTTTTCTCTAGGAACGCGTTGAAGTTCATGTTGACATGAGCGTTGGCCATTTGATCTACAAGACATTTTGCAAAGGTTTTTAGACTAAGTTCATGATAATTAAGTTCATCTAATCAAATTATTTAATGAACTCCCACTCAGATTAGACATCCCTCTAGTCATCTAAGTGTTACATGATCCGAGTCGACTAGGACGTGTCCGATCATCACGTAAGACAGACTAGTCATCATCGGTGAACATCTCCATGTTGATCGTATCTTCCATACGTCTCATGTTCGACCTTTCGGTCTCTGTGTTCCGAGGCCATGTCTGTACATGCTAGGCTCGTCAAGTTAACCTAAGTGTTTTGCATGTGTAAATCTGTCTTACACCCGTTGTATGTGAACGTTAGAATCTATCACACCCGATCATCACGTGGTGCTTCGAAACAACGAACTTTCGCAACGGCACACAGTTAGGGGGAACACTTTCTTGAAATTATTATGAGGGATCATCTTATTTACTACCGTCGTTCTAAGTAAACAAGATGCAAAAACATGATAAACATCACATGCAATCAAATAGTAGTGACATGATATGGTCAATATCATATAGCTCTTTTGATCTCCATCTTCGGGGCTCCATGATCATCTTCGTCACCGGCATGACACCATGATCTCCATCATCATGATCTCCATCATCGTGTCTCCATGAAGTTGCTCGCCAACTATTACTTCTACTACTATGGCTAACGGTTTAGCAATAAAGTAAAGTAATTACATGGCGTTTAATCATTGACACGCAGGTCATACAATAATTAAGACAACTCCTATGGCTCCTGCCGGTTGTCATACTCATCGACATGCAAGTCGTGATTCCTATTACAAGAACATGATCTCATACATCACATATATATCATTCATCACAACTTTTGGCCATATCACATCACATAGCAAATGCTGCAAAAACAAGTTAGATGTCCTCTAATTGTTGTTGCATGTTTTTACGTGGCTGCAATAGTGTTCTAGCAAGAACGTTTTCTTACCTACGTGAAAGCCACAACGTGATTTGCCAACTTCTATTTACCCTTCATAAGGACCCTTTTCATTGAATCCGCTCCAACTAAAGTGGGAGAGACAGACACCCGCTAGCCACCTTATGCAACTAGTGCATATCAGTCGGTGGAACCTGTCTCACGTAAGCGTACGTGCAAGGTCGATCCGGGCCGCTTCATCCCACGATACCGCTGAAGCAAAATAAGACTAGTAGTGGCAAGAAAGTTGACAACATCTACGCCCACAACAAATTTGTGTTCTACTTGTGCAAAGAGAACTACGCATAGACCTAGCTCATGATGCCACTGTTGGGGAACGTTGCAGAAAATAAAAAAAATCTATGTTTCACTAAGATCAATCTATGAGTTAATCTAGCAACGAGAGAGAGGAGTGCGTCTACATACCCTTGTAGACCGCGAGCGGAAGCGTTCAAGAGAACGGGGTTGAGGGAGTCGTACTCGTCGTGATCCAAATCACCGATGATCCTAGTGCTGAACGGACAGCACCTCCGCGTTCAACACACGTACGGTTGGGGAAGACGTCTCCTCCTTCTTGATCCGGCAAGGGGGAAGGAGAGGTTGATGGAGATCCAGCACCACGACGGCGTGGTGGTGGATGCAGCAGCGATCTCGGCAGGGCTTCGCCAAGCTTCTACGAGAGGGAGAGGTGTAGCAGAGGGAGAGGGAGGTGCCAAGAGCATGGGTGCGGCTGCCCTCCCTCCCCCCTCTTTATATAGGGCCTCTAGGGGGCGCCGGCCCTAGGAGATGCAATCTCCAAGGGGGGCGGCGGCCAGGGGGGAAACTTACCCCCCAAGCCAGGTGGAGGCGCCCCCACCCCTAGGGTTTCCAACCCTAGGCGTAGGAAGGGGCCAAGGGGGGGTGCACCAGCCCACCAGGGGCTGGTTCCCCTCCCACTTCGGCCCATGGGGCCCTCCGGGATGGGTGGCCCCACCCGGTGGACCCCCGGGACCCTTCCGGTGGTCCCGTACAATACCGGTGACCCCCGAAACTTTCCCGATGGCCGAAACCTGACTTCCTATATATAATTATTTACCTCCGGACCATTTCGGAACTCCTCGTGACGTCCGAGATCTCATCCAGGACTCCGAACAACTTTTGGGTTACTGCATACTCATATCTCTACAACCCTAGCGTCACCGAACCTTAAGTGTGTAGACCCTACGGGTTCGGGAGACACGCAGACATGGCCGAGACGACTATCCGGTCAATAACCAACAGCAGGATATGGATACCCATGTTGGCTCCCACATGCTCCTTGATGATCTCATCGGATGAACCACGATGTCGAGGATTCAAGCAACCCCGTATACAATTCCCTTTGTCAATCGGTACGTTACTTGCCCGAGATTCGATCGTCGGTATCCCAATACCTCGTTCAATCTCGTTACCGGCAAGTCACTTTACTCGTACCGTAATGCATGATCCCGTGACCAAACACTTGGTCACTTTGAGCTCATTATGATGATGCATTACCGAGTGGGCCCAGAGATACCTCTCCGTCATACGGAGTGACAAATCCCAGTCTTGATCCGTGTCAACCCAACAAACACTTTCGGGGATACCCGTAGTATACCTTTATAGTCACCTAGCTACGTTGTGACGTTTGGTACACCCAAAGCACTCCTACGGTATCCGGGAGTTACACGATCTCATGGTCTAAGGAAAAGATACTTGACATTGGAAAAGCTCTAGCAAACGAACTACACGATCTTGTGCTATGCTTAAGATTGGGTCTTGTCCATCACATCATTCTCCTAATGATGTGATCCCGTTATCAACGACATCCAATGTCCATAATCAGGAAACCATGACTATCTGTTGATCAACGAGCTAGTCAACTAGAGGCTCACTAGGGACATGTTGTGGTCTATGTATTCACACATGTATTACGATTTCTGGATAACACAATTATAGCATGAATAACAGACAATTATCATGAACAAGGAAATATAATAATAATCTTTTATTATTGCCTCTAGGGCATATTTCCAACACATGGTGCCTCAACTCCGGCTAGTAGATAGGTTAGGGTTTTAGTCCTTGCAAGGGGCGGCGCTCAGACAAATGATGACACTTCTTCTTCAGGTCATTATTCCAGGCTTTGACCCTTCTCAAGCTCGTCCATCGAGACAAATTAGAATGAGATCTAGTGTAGATTACTGCCAACTCCTAAGGGCGCCAAGGTTAGAATATCTCGTTGTGCGTACATGACGATGAGATTTGGTATCCGGTTCTTCAAATCGATCCAAGGATTGAGCGACGACGACTATGTCTTTGAGGTGCTGATCCTTATAGGCAAGTGCACGAATACTTCCTCGGTTGTCATCGACAGGTTAGATAGGCTCTGGTACAGGGGCAGCTCGTTTCGATGATGACAATGTTCATTCAACGGTCCCGGGACGTCGATGCAATTTCTATTACGTTAGGGGTGCTTTGCACTTCCGATAAACTTCCATAATACTCCCTCCATTCCTAAATATTTGCCTTTCTAGAGATTTCAACAAGTGACTACGTACGGAGCAAAATGAGTGAATCTACACTCTAAAATATGTCTATACTAGATCATCGATGGCGCGCGTTGCTGCGCCCGTCTATTTTTTCGTTGCAATGATATGGTTTTGGTAAGTATAAGAGGAATGAAACATATAAATTCAATTACATAAAGATATAACATTCGGTAATCCAGAAGAGATATTCTTATGGTAATGTATTAGTGTGGGGACCGATTCTCCGGGTATTAATTTCCAGAAAATGGCCCTTGTGCTCACCAGCCCCAGGATAACTGTTAGCTGATGAGGCACCAACTTGATACAGAAATTCCAAGCAAAACACAAAATATGCAGTACAAGACCATTCTGGCCTGTGAGTACAACAATATGGTTCTAGTGGTTGATGGCGGAAGCGGTTTATGAATCGTCGGTGTCCATGGAACTCCATTTCCCACAGGAACAGTTGACCAGGTTAACTCCTATCTTCGCGAGGCTGCTATCACTGTTGCTTAGGTTCCGGGGCTGTCGCCACGGTCGCTCCTCTCCGCGCAAGAAAAATCTGGCCAAGACAATAGCCAGGGACAAGCCAGTGAGTATTTTGAATGTACTCGCAAACATTATGAACACAGGTATAATATAACAATGATGTGCTGAAAATATTTTATGCTCATGGCGTCAGTCACAAAAGATAAATAAAACTCCGATGCGTGCAAGCATGTTATTTATGAATATGCAATAATATGGTAGTATTAAAAATTATGAAATAAATAACAAGCATGCCACAGTCGGGCGTCTTAGCGACACCGCATAAAGGGCTTTAAAAGAAATGCCACAGTCGGGCGTCTTAGCGACACCACAAAAAGGGTTTTAAAAGAAATGCCACAGTCGGGTGTCTTAGCGACACCACATAAAGGGCTTTAAAAGAAATGCCATAGTCGGGCGTCTTAGCGACACCGCATAAAGGGCTTTAAAAGAAATGCCACAGTCGGGCGTCTTAGCGACACCGCATAAAGGGCTTTAAAATTAATGCCATAGTCGGGCGTCTTAGCGACACCGCATAAAGGGCTTTAAAAGAAATGCCACAGTCGGGCATCTTAGCGACACCACATAAAGGGCTTTAAAAGGAAACATAGTGAATATCCAGGAGGTAGAACCATCCCAGGGATATTCGATAATACCAATAATGTCACGGGTTAGTCCACAACAAAGATAATAATCATAATTATCACAAGTCACAAGTCGTGATTCTAGTTCTGGTTTAACAGTTTCACCTCCGAAGACCGACACTAAGACCGACACTTGACCCATCCCAGACTATAGTCCTTAACCATGGACACGGCTATTCAAATAGGTTTAATCTCTGCAGAGGGTGTACTCTTTACCCACGAGTAATGGATTCCTTTAGTCCATCGGGAAAAATTCCGTCTACGGTCTTTTTGTTGAAAACACACCTAACTTGCACACACCAGCTTAACTCACACGTGTCTGGAATCACCCACGATACCTGTCAAGCAAACTCTAAGTGGGGAGGCTACAACCTCGCGTAGCATGGGATCAAATTTATATTGCGCGCTCTAAGGGGTGGCCTCCCCTCTCGGTCTCAACCGGAAACACCCATGCCCCCGGACCAGGTGGCCTGCCTACCAGCTACAACTGGTATCTTCCACCCTGGCCTCTCTGTACGGTGTGTGCTAGAAAGAGGTTGACAACTTACTGAACCATGCTCTACTTGTTGTAGAGATGAGTGGTAGTACGAAACAAGTATGGGGTTTACTAGAACAAGACTCGATCTAGGGTTGACTAAGGAGGTTTAAGTATTCCCTGCATGATTAGCATAACGAATAAATTTCATCCAACAGACAGAGTCACCACTCATCATACCCCTCATGCTATGCCGGACACACTTGTCTCGACGAGGAACTAGGGACAAGCTCGGGTCTACCCAAGACAGAGACTTTCCCGTTTTCCTTCCGGTAGGCATGAATGGCATACGAGGATGATCACTATCACAAGCATGTCCATTTCCAACAGCAAGGAAATTTTCAATAAGCATTCATGCAAATGATCACATCATCACATAAAATAACGAGTTCTACGTATTGAGGTGGTGTCATGATCGTGTCAAACAATGCATGAAAAATATTATGCCAGGGTTTAGGATGCTTGCCTTCAGGTCATGGGAAGGCAGGGTGCATTCCAAAACATCTTGAAATCTTCAAAAATCCTATTAAAAGAATATATATGAATTAACACACAAAATCAAAACAGCACAAAAAGTTGTTTTGAAAAATTTCCAAATAAATCTTAAAATAAACTAGACAATATTTGAGAGAGGTAGGAAAAAGAATTAATTTATTTGGAGTTGTATTTGATAAGATATAGCCGGTCAAAGTTTGGTCAAAATCTGTTATTTAAATAAAATAGAAAAGAAAACGTTTCGAAAATATATGTACACGTCGAAGGCGTAATCTGGAAATGCGCTTCCACTTAAACCCACATGGACTAGGACGGGGTCATTGACAGTGGGTCCAGGGGGCCCACTGGTCAGGTTTGACCAGTCCATCCCTCCCTCCTCTTCCCTCGCCCGAACGGAGGCGGGGCGACGACGATCAACACCGGCGAACGGCTGCTCCCTGCGGGCTCTAGAGAGTCGAGATGGATCCGCAAGACCGGGGCGGTCCTCCCGGTGGTCGTTGGGTCGGCGAGGGTGGAGGGAGTCACCGACGGTGAGCTTCGCGGCGGAGGAGGCCTCGAAAGCAAAGTGGTTTTGGGGCTGCGGTGGTTCCCGATCAAAATCGAGTAGGAGGAAAGGTTCACGGGAGGAAAAGAGGGCTTCTGGTGGAGAGAGTGGAGAGGGGGAGGCCCTGGTGGTGCCAGAGTGGCTGGGGCAATGGCCGCGGCAGGAGTTGCCGGAGACGGGGAAGAGAACCTCACCGGGTCGATTGCGAGCTAGTGAAGCGCCATAGGGGTGGCCTGAGGTTGCCTGTGTGCGGGAACGGGCTCGGGGCTTCCTTAAATAGGCGAGTCAAGGCGGTTCGGCGGCGGCCGCGGATAAGGTCGCCGGCGACCGTCTTCTATAGCTGCAGGGCATCGTGGCGAGGCTGGGGATGGCGGTAGGAGCTAGCCGACGAGCGGCTACTGCTCCAAGGGCGAGCGGGCGAGCGGAGATGGCTTGGGCGGCACTGGCTAGCGCACGAGCTGTCGGGCGGCAGTGGCGGCTAGCTGCTGGCCTGTCGGAGATGTGGCGAGAGCTGCGGGGCTCGTGGGGTGCAGCAGGGGACACGGCGTGCTGGCTGCGGTCGGTCACGGACTGGAGTGAGTGCGGGGCGTGACGCGGCGGCTCGGGCGCACGTGCGTGCCAAACGCACGCTCTGGGCGCGCCCAGAGCACGCATGGGACGTGCTCGACGAAATGCCAGGGCAGCCTAGGGGTCGCGGTTGAGGCTAGCAAGAAACAGGGCTAGTCTAGGGTTAGCAAGGGAATCAAGGGGCATGGTGGATAGGTCAGGGGCTCAAGTTCACAATGTAAAGTTGAAATCATGCCAAATCTGGCTATGCACTCAGGGTGTTTGACAAAATGCCAAAGGCACCTAGGCAGTTCTTGGAGTGGCCAAATCTCCCAGAGTGGGGTCTCTTTAGAAGAAAGAGGGGGTGGTGAAGTTAGTTTGCAAAAAGGAGAAACTTGCTAGTGCAAGTTTTGCAAAACTACAATTCTGGACAGGGAGAAAATGGCATCATTACATGGACCAAAAGTGTTCCAAAGAATGCATGCTCCTGGACTTAGGGGTTTTGTAGGGTTGACTATAAGCATGAGAAAGCACAAGGTCACTTGAGCAAGAATGAATGGGGTTGCAGTAGAAAACACAAGTCTGGTCCAGAATGAAAAATAGGTTGATTCACTCAATTTTTTCAAAGAACAACACTATGTTTTTGCATAAAGCTGGATGGCATGCTACCACTGACATCCCATAATCTTGGTGGAGGCTCTAGGGAAATATTTAATTAGGCTATAGTGCAAAAGTGTCCACTGGACCAGATATGAAAAACAGATGTAAAACTCAAAATATGCAATGAAATAAATATATTATTGCACAAAAGTGATTTAGAGACATCACATGACATCTCCAAATTTTGGTTGGATTTTTAGTTAAATTTATCAACTGGTTGTAGTTCAAAGAGATCTCCAAAATTTAAAATAGGTCATTTTAATGAATAAAGCTCAGGGTGAAATAATTTAATAAATAAATCTACTGATTAAGAAATTGTTTTAATGAGAGAGCATAGAAGTTCAAAAATGTTTGGAAGGATCCACTTGGGTAGATACTCATTAATATTAAAAGAAAGGTTCTGAAATCAATAGAAATATTCTTGCAGGCAAAAAATTTAAACTCTTGGCAAAATTTTATTATCAAAAATTTGGTTAAATTTTTGGGGTGTTACAATTACTACCCCCCTTAAGAAAAAATCTCGTCCTCGAGATTTGCTAAGGGTTGTTAAACCAAAATACTTTTACCTGGTCAAAAGATCATTTTACTAAAGCGGTAAAAAGTGGCTACAGTGAGAGGGCAATAAGTGGTGAGTAACTACAGTGTGGGATACTGGCGTTGTGTGGAAAAATCCATGCTTAGGAAAACGAGCGATTTCTACGCTGGATGGAGTGAATTTAGAATAAATTCTAAATTCTACAATACGTTGGTCGTACCCGAGGGCACAGTGCTTCCTCTGGCTAACAGGTGGGACCAGGGCCCACTGTCAGTCTCTCCTTCTTCCTCTGGCTCTCTCTTCTTCCTCTCTTCCGCGCGCTTTCCCGGCTTTCTCCACCGGCGACGTTTAGCACGTAGAGCATCTAGGCCATACTGCGGTAGTGCGTGGCGCGCTTGCTGCCGGTGCAGTGTTCACTCACCTCGCGGGCCAGTGCGCTGTCGGCACTACTCGCGGATTCGCCCCCGAACACCGGCGATCGGGCGACGAGCGGCGCTGGTGGACTTCCCCCACCGTACACCGATCTCGAGCTATAAAACGACCGCGGTGCTCCTTCTTCATCTTCGCACCTGGCCTCGATTCTCCTCCTCCTTCTCCTTCATTACTGCTTACTAGAGCTCGAGACGGGGCTCCAATGGCGGAGACAGTGCCAGACTGGTACGTGATCCTGGTGTGTGGAGGGCTGGCGGCAGTGCTGGGGCTCTCTGTGCTCCTGTGCGCGATGATCCTTGATGATCGTTGTGATGCTGCCGCTCGGGTGCGGGCTCTCCACGGTGGCGGTGATCACGGGGATTAGGCGTAATCCTGGGTGTTAACTATTATCGGTGTGCCGGAGGTGATTAGTATCCGGATGATTATCCGCTAATCTCTCCCTTGGAGGCATGTGGGGTGCTTAGGGAGATGATCGGTGAGATGCAACATGGTTGCGTGTATGTGCAAGACAGTGCAAGAGTCCGAGTGGTCGTGGGTCTGCTGCCGTGTTGCTGCGTGAATAAAAATAATCCATGCAGTGAGAGGATAAATGATGCAGCAACTCAGGGGAAAGAGATCTCATTCCAGGATTTTCGCGGTTACACAGGTTAATCACGAAGAAAACCACTCATATAAGTAGAAACTAAATATTCGACTCGCCACACAAATTTGAGGTACCATGCATAAGTTACAACGTAATAATAAATGCTGAAATAACAAACACAGCAACGACGTCTAAAATGAGAATGGTAACTGGACAGGGTCTCGAGAAAATCTCTCTGGCAATGGAATACACTCCTCCTCTATCGGAGGAAGTGGATTGACCAGTCGATGTATGTGTCTCTTCGGATCGGGCCTCAGTGGTCTGCCGATTGCAATCTGAGGATTCAAATCAGCGAGACTCTGGAGATAATCCATCACTCGCTGGTTCAGATGCTCTTGAGCGATGATGTACTGGATAAGGTTGGCTAGCACTGGGTCTCTCTCAATCCGTCCACCGGGAAAAGATGTTACTCCTCTGGGTGCTGCATGACTCGGAAAGTAATAATATCCTTGTTCGCGGGCATAGGGTACCGCGAATCGAAGACGAGCAATTGCTTCGTTCGCAGCAGCTTCTATGGCCAGGCGTGGGGTTGGCATAGATTTCCCTACGAAGGAAACCTCCGTTGGATCTTGGTTGGGGTCTACGGGAGGAATGTGTACTGCTGCCCAATATTCCGAGGTGGAAGGGGTGATTCTCGATTTGAACAGCTCGTACTAGGGTGGCTGGGTAGAACCCATGGTACTGCAGGTAAAGTCCCACAATATTTTGACAAAGCTACCTGGGGTTGCATCTGGGGTTCTCCGATAAATACTAGGGCTCGGCATGGCAAGAAATGGTTGTGAGAGAGGTGCACGAGGTGAGGGTTGCTGGGTAAGGTCACAAGGTGGCCTCCTTATATAGCATCTGGCTAGTTTATTTACCGTGGTGAAAAGTAATAAATATGCCAGCTCACCTCCAAAGGTCGGGGTCAGTGTCAGAGATACACATATCTCATAAAGAGACGTGTTACTGTGGGTGTCGTCGGGGTTGGTTTTGGTAGCGGTGCCCTGAAAATGTGCAACTATGCACTGACAAAATACGCAAGGCTACTATTAAACAGAGGCACAACGACAGGATGCGTTTATTCACAAGGTTACGCGATTACAAAGCGCGGATATACTGAGACTCGGTACTACTCGCACGGCTTAGTCTACCTCGTTTATGTCTAAACGGGCGTGCCTGGTGGATGTCGAGGCTTCTCCACGTGTCTCACTGTCGGGATTAGTCGGAGATAGTGGAGGGACTGCAGGGTCGGGGTAGCGATGATGACCATCGCGGGGATTGTTGGCCACAATTCCGTTGGAGTGTGCTCCCAAAAGGTGACGAAGCACTTCTGGGGTCATCAAGACACCTTGGCCGCTGGCTGGAGCTGACCTCAGGGTCTCGATCGGGTGTCCGAACAGCACGACTGGGTTGTCGGCGCCGGGCTCGGTTTCCATGCTTGCCGGGGCTCGGCGAACCAGCTCTCCTCGAGCTGCGATTAGATCAATCGTGATCTGGTCGAATAGTGCCTCTAGTGCACTTACATAGCGCACTAGGTGCAACAATGCGGGATCCGTCTCGTGATCTCCGTTGGCAACTTGGGGTGCTCTACCATACCCTTCACGCCTGGGGTAGTAGTAGAACGAGCGACAGTTAACTCTGGGCGACAACTGCCGGAGTTGAACTATAGCCTCTCGAGCAGCTAGCTGGATGGCTTGTGGCTCGAAGGAAGTTGTTCTTCCGGTGAACCTGTAGGGGCGTTCTGGCGACAGACCCCTACCGTAGATGTGTACAGTGGCCCAGAATTGGGGTCCTCCCCGCTCATGGGTCCTTGGTACACAACATATTCTGGGGGCTCTTCTAACGCATAGGCACGACGGGTGAGGTTTGCGAGTATGGTCACGAAACCTCCAAGATTGGTTGATGTGGTCTCATTGTGCACTATGGGACCAGGCATTGTGGCTAGGTTGGGGAAGAGGCTGTGTTGTGCTGGGTTGAGGCTAGCGTGCCCTTTTTATAGAAAAGGGGACGGAGTCTTCCTCCACACGCTTGCGAATGAGACATTTTAGCCATTGGTCATTGGCGTGTGATCGACAGGCTAGGCTGATAGGTTGGGCACCGACTGCCAAAAGTGTCGGGATCACTGTGTGGCTATCTTGCATGGGAAGCTTGGCTGGGGTTTTGGTTAGGGTCTGGTGGGTTGGTTTGCCTAAGTTTATCGACCTGGCTAGGATAGGATTAGCCAATGGTCAGCCTGGCTCTGATACCAAGTTTGTGGGGACTGATTCTCCGGGTATTAATTTCCAGAAAATGGCCCTTGTGCTCACCAGCCCTAGGATAATTGTTAGCTGATGAGGCACCAACTTGATACAGAAATTCCAAGCAAAACACAAAATATGTAGTACAAGACCATTCTGGCCTATGAGTACAACATAACAACAATATGGTTCTAGTGGTTGATGGCGGAAGCGGTTTATGAATCATCAGTGTCCATGGAACTCCATTTCCCACAGGAACAGCTGACCAGGTTAACTCCTATCTTCGCGAGGCTGCTATCACCGTTGCTTACGTTCCGGGGCTGTCGCCACGGTCGCTCCTCTCCGCGCAAGAAAAATCTGGCCAAGACAATATCCAGGGACAAGCCAGTGAGTACTTTGAATGTACTCGCAAACATTATGAACACAGGTATAATATAACAATGATGTGCTGAAAATATTTTATGCTCATGACGTCAGTCACAAAAGATAAATAAAACTCCGATGCGTGCAAGCATGTTATTTATGAATATGCAATAACATGGTAGTATTAAAAATTATGAAATAAATAACAAGCATGCCACAGTCGGGCGTCTTAGCGACACCGCATAAAGGGCTTTAAAAGAAATGCCACAGTCGGGCGTCTTAGCGACACCACATAAAGGGTTTTAAAAGAAATGCCACAGTCGGGCATCTTAGCGACACCGCATAAAGGGCTTTAAAAGAAATGCCACAGTCGGGCATCTTAGCAACACCGCAT